>NW_024884767.1:6103666-6162009 GCF_019232065.1 Centrocercus urophasianus | reverse complement strand
TTTTTTACAAATATTCCACACACTGAAGTGCTCCAAATACTCAAATACTGAACTCTGAATACTTTATCAGACGGAAATCTGGTATAATTTCATTTTTTATGTTTCTTCTTTTTTGGCAGAAGTTGCAATATTATTATTATTATTATTTTAATGTATGCTGCTGAATTCTCTCTTTCACTCTATATATTTTTTTCTTTTTTTCTCCATGCTAGGCCTCCAGAGATTTTAAAAGTATTGCCCCTTCCTCTAAGTATTTTAAATCAGTAATTAGCAAGTGTTGACGCATGTATTTGCAGCACTACAGGCTCACTCATTTGTGAGAATTAAGCTCCTTAAACATTTTGGCTGAAACGGTAACATTTAATAATTTGCATGGCAGGTAAACAAGCAAACATGAACCAAACCACACCAATTAACGGCAAATTTGAACATGGTTAAATCTGTGGCAAGGGTCTCTGCAAGAAACCCTTAACCTTCCAGGACATCTTCAGCTTCAGTGACAACGGTATTTCCAGGACTAAAAACTGAGTTAACTTATCCACTGTATGTGAGGATGATTTCAGGGACATTACTAAAGTTTCCCATGTTCCAAAGTGTGCAGACGTATTTGCTGACATCATACGATTTCTATGAATATTGAATGTTCACCTGGCACTTCTGTGTTGCAAGCTAGAGTACCAATAAGAACCATATTTTAGAAGTATTTTAAAGACCTGGGTTGCTACATTTCCAATACAAATTGCTACTATGACACCATAAGCCATGCAGGCATAAGCTACTGTGTGTATATGGTGTGAAGAAAAAGTACAACAGACACCCTTATCCAACATTAAAGTAGAGGAATAAAAAAAAAAAAAAATCAAAATTTCTCTTTTGTCTGCTAGTTCTTGATGAAATGCTTTCTTGCAATCTCATTAGGTATCTACTTCAGTTTAGATTACTGACAGGGCAAAGGTTTGAACTCAACTTCAAAATATTTGTCAAACCTGACTTTCTCCCCAGTAAAGATCACGGAAGTGTGAACGGATAACAAGGTGTTATCCAAGAAAATGTCCTACACGAGAATCAGTAATTAAGGACTTGAAAAGTATTACACTTTTTTTTTCTTTCCCCTTTTTTCTTTTTAAATTTAATTTATTAACTAAGGTTTTGTGATGTGGGAAACAATTTTTTTCAAATCTTTTTAGAGCTAATGAGCACATTTCAAGAGATTACTACCTTGTCCTCATCTTAACCAAATTCTCAACCACTGCTCCAAGGAATCACATGAGTACTTGACCTCTGTAAGATTTTAAGAAGAAAAACAAACTTCATAAAACTTAATCACATTAGTTAAAGCTGGAAGGATGTTTTAATGCCCCTCCTAAGCCACCCAGTTCCATTACCTGAAACCCATCAACATAATCCTTCCTTAGGAAGAAAGGAATGTATCAAATTGAAAAGATTTGTAATTGAATTATCCTCAGTCTTGGGGTAATTAGAAACATTTTTTATTGGAACACCTAGATGTAACCTTGACTGCTACTAATTAGGCCATCAACTCAGAAAATAAGAAAATGCAGGAACAATTTTACAATGTTGTAAAAATTGAAATCAGTTCAATACAGTGGTATGTGTGTTGTATGAAGACCATGTGAGTATATGAATCAAATGGAGTGTAAAAGCAATACAGAATAACTTCTTCAAGGAGCATCAGAAAATTTGTGTTCCTTCCTATAAGTAAAGTTGCATATTCATAATTTTAATTATTAACTTCTGAAATTAAGTTCTGAATTGTGAGTCCACTGAAAATAGCACTTTCCTGTTGTTTGGCTTACAATCATTTTTTATGAAATTTTCAATTTCAGTTACGGTTGCTAAAGCTGAAGCCCTTCATATTTCACTCAAGAAGCAAGGAAACACAGTGAGAAACATTTCTGCATTTTCTGTTTCATCTTTATATGCGTAGAATCCATTCTTTTCTCTTTTGAAATTTTATTCTATTGCTTTCATATCAGAAAAGCACGACTTCAGAAATTGAGATGCTATAGAATTAGGTTTTCATGGAGCTGTTTCTGTATCTGTTGTTATTTGAGAATGTCTGGTTATTTTTATGTTTTTTTTTTTTTTTTTTTTTAAATGTACTAAACAGTTCTTGAAAAGGAAAAAAAATGTTAACTGTCACAGAGGAGTAGAACGTGTTCTTCTTAGTGACAACATGAATTTAAATGTGTTAAAACATACTTATTTCTTCAAACGAGAATTCTTATGCTGAACATAAATGACACTTTTATAGTCAAGTTCAAATTTAACATTTTCATACAATCTTTTTTAAAATTTACCTTAAATTATTTAACTGATGCACTTATGCGCTGGGAAACAACTCTGGAAGTTGTACTCCTGCCTACTGTTTAGGTCCATCTTTTTTCCCCAACATAATCATAATGTGCTATAGACAAAATGGGTCTCAGAATGTAAGAATGAACCTAGAGTTCTCAGCTCCACTGAGGCTAAAGAAGGAATCTTTTCTTCCCAATATAGCAAATTTTATCCTTTAACCACAAGTTTTGTGATATGCAATGTCTAGCCAGCTATTTGGGCCACATAATTGTTCAAACTATCAGTCTTTTTTTTTTTTTAAAAAAAAAAAAAGATCATTTTTATGTCAAACCTTTCAAATATATAAAAATGACCAATATAACTAAATCTCAGTAACTATTACTGGAATAAACTATCAAATTTAGCTACAGCTTCTAAAATGTTACCTGTACTCTCTTAAACCGTAGAAAAGAAGTTGAATAGATGACATCTTAGAGATGGAAATATGCTCTACAAACATTATTAGCTTTGATAATCAGAGAAAAATACCTGCATCATACAACTTCTTCAGGACTATTTAACAATGCCATCTCTGCACTACTTTTGCTGCTAGGTGAATATTATTATTTTATGTCTGCGGACTCCATACTGCGGAGTGACCTCTAAAACATTTAGAGGGTCAAACAACTAAAGTAATTCAAACTTCTTCTGGAACCTCCCATGATTATCAATTCAAATGCAATGATTCAAGAATCTTATTTTGGTAATACTGCACTATTATGCAGACTTTCCAATTGGATAACAATATTTCACAAAGTAGAGTATTTCACAAAATAATAATATATGTATACTATCTATTGCTCTTTTCATTGAACTTGTTGTGGTGAAATAATACACTAAAACTCCTTTGTCTGAATGGTATTTTTTAGGAATGACCAAAGAGTAGACTAACTTCTGTCCAAATGCATTTCAAATTTGTTTCCTTCATTTTGAAAATTATTGGTTGTTAAATTACAGAAATAGGTGTCTAATGGAGAGAAATGATAGCTTGTAAAAATGATTTGAGAGTTAAATTTAGAAGCAAATTTATATTTAGAAGCTTCTAAATATTTATATTTAGAAGCATTTTTTCTACCTAGATCTAAATATATAAATAATGTGGATATGCTGCTTTTCTGATATTAAAATATGTCCAATTTAATGAATACCATCAATAAATTATTGAGATCTAATTTGTATGCTTTTTGAGCTAATGAAGACTCTGCACTCAAGTCACATGGAAAGAGGTTTTTTTGCTTTTTATTTTTTTCTTCCAAATTCTCATAAAAATACTCATTTAGATAGCCCATAGCTGAATCTGTAAACTTCTCAGAAATTCACATGAAATTTGGAAATAAATTACGAATTTTGTTTTCAAGAATTTATCTTGAAAAGAGCAGACAAAATCATAATTAAAAATAAGCAAAAACAATTTGACCTCCTTTACAAGAAGGTTTTACTTTTTAACATGTAATGTACCGCTGTCTGCATAAGCAGTAATATGGAGCTGTATTAACCACCACATCAGAAACCTAGCGGAAATCGTGAAAGTATCTGTGGCAAATGCATGCACAACAAAGATGTATAACCTGGAAGAAGAATTAACATCAGTCTCAAGGAAAATACTGTGCAAATTTTGGCAGATGGAATGAAATGATCCAAACTGAAAAAAAGTCATGATCCCCCAGTACCAACGCCTTTAATTTTACACCTATGTTTCATAACCAGCTTCTTGGACTTCAGCTCCTCTCTGATCACATGTAATTTTTTGATGAGTAGTAAGCCCTTTTAAGACCATTAATAACAAAGTTTCTGTCTGTAATTGAAATATTAATGTGGTAGGAGTTGTTCATACTACTGCAAGAAAACAAGAGGAAAGCCATCAGCATAGAGAAATTACACTCTAATTGGAGGAGCATTAATGTGCTGCTTTTATGTTCCTCTGATGACAGAATACAGCAGGGTGAAAATGCTTCGCTGCTCTGACACCTTACGCTTGGGTAAGCTGTGGCATGGCATTAAGAAACAAACAAGACATAGGTTTGTGGGAAACTACACTGAACGTTTGGGTCAGTCACCTCCACATATCTTGAAAATCCTTCAGCTTTGCTTTTACTGTCAAGGGTTGGATGTTAATGACACTGGGCTTCATAACAGTGCAATTAAGTAATAATAATAGAGTAATATAGCAAGATAGATGAGTACAAAAACATATTAACATCTATCAAAAGATAAAAAAAAGACACATAGATTTATGCAGAATCTTGAATCAGTGAAAGATTAACCTATGAGTCTAGAAACTGCCACAAGAGTAGCAAAGAAATTGCAAATGCTGAACTTTTCCTTTAATTTATTTACAAAGCTAATTTGAAGCATTGCAACTGCCTGAAAGTGAAAGGTGCGTGGATTCTACAAAATACATAAAATGATGTAAAACTATTTTAAAGTTTAAAAACTTAAATGCCTAAAAGTTAAGGACATACAAGAAATCATTAAACTAGGGGGACTAATGTTTCTGGACACGGAACAAGTTATGCTAGCCTTAGACTTAATACAGAATTAACACATCAATGGGAATTTCACCCACTGTAGCATATCTGAATGCTTCACCAGTGATGTAAAATACCAGTGATTTCTTCCACATGACACTTCCAGGTTTTTAGAGAGGTAATCAGACTTGTATCACTTGCATAGAAGGGCGTCCATCTCTAATTCCATCTGCTATAGGTAAAATACCTACACTTGTTTTTTCAGAATCTACTCTTTTTACATCATTTATATATGCATACAAACCACAACTTCCACCTACGATCACGTGGAGAAGGGAAATTGCCTTTTGGATTTGAGGATTGACAGGTAACTGGTTTAAGTGAATGAGTGTGCTTGGCAGCACAGGAACACCTCAAGAACAGCTCAAGATGTGCTACTAGAAGGACACTCTCCTTCAACCAGACAACACCATCTTTCTGCATTTGAGTTAGAACAACTCTAATAAATCCAAAGAAATCTAGTTTGTCTTCATTAGGCTCTACTCTTACAGATAGTCTTCAGAGGATTTGATTGCCCTTTCTACCAATCTTCTGCTGAGCAGATGCATCCTCACTTTTTTCAGATACAAAAAGTCTTCAGCTTCTGCTAAAGGACTTTCTTTATGGAAAGAGGAGATGACTCTGAGTGTAGGATTGTGTTTAAACATACTTTAAGATAATTCCTCAAATAATGAAGTACAGGTCTTCTTAATGGAATGTTTAATTATTGACATACCACTTAACCATCACTGTCACTACTGCTGAAATGCACCACCTATTGCCTCACTGTACTCACACCCACTGTTTCATCTCCATGAACATTTAGCAGTCATCAACGAACGCCAATGTCGCCATTTTTTTCCGCATGAAGAAATTCAGTGACTTTCCTTTGTTTCATCTGCACTTCCAAGTCAAATGTCATTTTGTCAGAGTGTTCCTCTACTGCCATCTGTTGCACAACAACAAAACATAATGGGCTACTCGTGGAAAGGTTCAGTCTCTTCTGCCATACCACCAGCATTCACCTCGGGTATTGCAGGCCGACATCATTAAACAGGAGGCATTACTTTTGAAGCAGCTGTTGCATAAGAAAAAGTTTCTTGTGCCCTAATTTTTAATGGATCCTACACCAGTAACTAAGCACTTCCTCATAGGCAATGGCAAGGAAGCACTTCCAAAAAATACAGGTGGATATGAAAGCAGAACAAGTTTCCCCATGCTATATCTCATTTGAAAGTGAGGAAGAGACAAAAAGTAGATTCCTTCTTCCGTTCTTGACTGAGCTTCAAACAACAATCTGCTATGAAGTAAATGACTGTTTGGCTTTTAAAATCTTGACTGAAAAGCACTGATGGTCATGAAAAGTCTGCCAAGATGTTTTGCCAATACATTAAAATCACTAAATGTAGATTAAAATACAGTAAGTGAAGTAAACTGTACTGATCATTGCTCTGGAAAAAAAAAGGAATCATTTTATCTTGCAGTTGTAGGTCACACATAAATTTTTACTTTTAATGTAGTACTTAAAATCTCCTGTCTTTGCTGAAATGTTATAAATGTCAATTTTCTCCATTTTCCACTCTATACAGTTGTAGTATACGTTTTTGAAAAAGACGAGGGAAAATAAAAAGTAAAAAAAAATCAGGAACAGTTCAGAAAACAAACTCTTATTTCAGGAGTTAGACAAGGAAGAGACGCATATAAATCTGTATAATTGAACAAAAATTTTTACTGATTGTAAAAAAGAAGTCAATATACATCATAACCCTGAACACCTAACAGAGAGATATGGGATAGTTACAGATTATTACAGAGCAACTGGCATTAAAGTCTATGAGAAATCTATCCTAAATCTGATGTTATAATACACACAGTGACCATTCACCTTCTAAAAATAATAAAAACAAAGAAGAAACTGCGAAGGCTTAGCTGCAATCCTGATTTTGTTGCCTTAAAATACAGAATAGTTCAAAGTCAAACATTGTGTGATGTGATTTATTTTGCTTTTATGAAGGGAGTTATAGAAATGTCCTATAGAAATGTCATTGTATTGTTTCTCACTGTATTTAAGAATTAACCACTGTAGAATTAACACATGAATATACGTACTGATGTGATCAACCCCATCAATTACTACTCACCAGCAGCCAATGTGAAGCACTCTTGAGAAAACAGACTCAAAGACAAAGAAATAAACACATTATTTAAAAACAGGTTGCATTTAATATTTATATATATTTTCTGTTCTAAGAGATCCTCACACTACAGTATTTTCTTTTTAATAATAACAGCCTTTCATTTAAATGATGCAATCAGTATGCCACAAGCAGTTTCTTTCTTTGGTAGGAGGAGTTAGCAGCTCCAACATTCAATTGACCTGTTTCCAAATAATCTACAGGAAAAAATGAAGATTAAGTCCTCTAACAAGAGCAGTTTTCACAGCCTAGCATACAAAGAGAAGGATTCGGTAAAAAGATGAGAGGGCAAGCCGCATTGTGCTGGCTCACTTAAATCTTATTTCCAATTCACTAAATGTGTTATTTGACTTGGCAAGTGAGCTGGTATGTGTATTAGATCAGCAGGGAGCCTAATCAAGGAGATGCCAAGTTTGCTGCAGCCCCTCTGTGCAGCATTAGCCTCAACTAGTGACCTTAAGCAAAGTGGGTGGTTGAACTCAAAAGAGAATAGCATTAACTTTTGCTTGAAGTTCAGCCTGATTTGAAGTCTTCCTTTGTGCGTCATTCCAAAAAAATGCAAAAAGCATTCAATGGAACTGAATCTAGTCTGATCAGCACCATCTTCACATGCAAGGCTTTATGGAAGCCTGCCTCCATTAATGCTGACACATGCAAAAGAAATGAAAAGCATTAACTCAGCTAAGGCACTTGATTTTGCAACTGCAGAACAATTTGCTTTTTAACCCAGTAACTCGAAGGTTTTTTTCCATCCAGATAAACTGCTAATTTGTTAATTAATACAAGAACTATTTTCAGGTATTAAAAATGTCTCAAGTAACAACAAAAAGCATACAAAATGAGTATCAAGTTATCTGTCTGTATCTTCATTTTCTACCCATTCGGTGTACATTTTATAAACGTTTTACTCATTTACAGATCTAGTGAGAAGAATCTAAGCCCTCCTTTTCCAGATTTTCTTAAAATAGTACATGTAGTGGCTAGATTTTAGGAAAAACTTCATTCTAAATAAGGATATATTTTTGCTTTAAAAATAGCTAACAGAGTATATCATTTTAGACATTGTAAGAGATACTTTTTTTTTTTTTTTCTTTTTTAGATTTAAGGAGTTAGCTGTTATGGTCTTCCTGCAGTTTCTGAGTCTGATTTTTGTTCATTGCTTAGCTTGTGAGCTGCTGTTCATTACCTCTGTTTTCAGTAACATCAAAGTTTATGTAAACACTTTTTAAAATTATGTTTCTATCATGCTTTTCCCAGGTGTAGCCTTTCTCTGCAATGTTCTTTTAGGTTGAATGTGTGGCTCAGAGAAATTATTATCAAAGCACATGCCATAAATAATGTTAGTGGACTCCCCTTATAAATCTTCAATGTTTTCATTATTTTCACATTTTTATTTTACCATCTTCAGGCTTTTAAGCTAAATATTAGAATCAGTTTAATATCTGCTTCTTCATCAAGGGAGTTTCTCTATCTGTAGGAGAAATCAGTTTAATTATCTTTTATCCCCTTTTTTATGTACATATGTGTATATATATGCTGCATGTTTAAATTTTTTCCCACTTTGCTCTAGAAAAAAAATCTCTTCAGCTTCCCAAACCAAATACAAGTGTTATTCTCATGCTCTGGTCCTTAAAACTTTTTCTTAAAAAACATTTTTACTACATCATGAAAATTGCTGTTTGAAGGAAATCAACCACAGCACGTCTGGCCAAGCTGTAAACCCAGAACTGGGGCAGACAAAGATATTGGCATTAAAAAAAAAAAAGAAACACTTTTGTTCAAAGACTGAAATAGCTTTGGACTGCTTGTATATAGCTCTCTCTGTTGAGGAAGGGAGATGAATTTCACATTTCACTTCAGCAATACTCTGCTCCTTCCTCTCTCCCAAAATCTATGGGATGTGAAGAACAGCAGCATTACACTCAGTTCTTTATTCCACTATTGAATTGCACCAGTTTTTAGCACCCAAGATAATTCCATAACCACAAAAGAGAGGACTAGATTTGTCTTACACAAAACAGCCTTGGGGAAGTCTGTACATAAGGTCTCCTACTCAGCAACAAATAGCAGGTTAAGTGGGCTTTTAATCGAGACAGATATAAAATGTCATCTGTTTTCCTAGTAGAGTATAATAGCTTCTCTCACTGTGTAATGAACAGCCAGGAAAAAAAAAATCAATTATTTCCTGTACACACAGTTTATTTAGCAGCAACTTATCAGCAACAATTCCCAATAAATAGAAACAAACTATACTTCAGAGGCCTATCTTCAAGGATCTCAGAGAACTTCCCAAACTTCCACTTGTCTCAACTGCTCTGTCAACAAAGAGCAATTTCTTGACAAAATCAGGGATAGGGAAACTGAATGACTTTTATTTTTTGAGTTGGACCACATGAGATTTCGCTTATTCACCACAACAGATGTGGAAATTCTGTCCCACGATGACTGAGAAAGAATGTAGCAGTTATACCATATCGGAAGATAATCACCTAAAGATAATTACTTATTTTTTTACAAAAAATAATGATGATGGGACTACTATAGTCTTTTGCTGCTCAGATTTTCTTCAACCTTGTATAGTTTGTCTTTGCCCCAAAATCACAATGCCTTAAGCAAATTTTTTCAGATTGCAATTGAGTACCAAAATCACATGGAGGTAAGAGGGAAAATGGTCTGCACGAAACATATGCCTGTAATTAATTCATGCACATACATGATTTGTGGTTAAGCTCTATGGCTGGCTCACATATTCCCAGGAAATAAGGTCTGTAACAAAACTGCTAACCCAGTCTGACCCACAGCAGCACAACTGGGCGCCACCAACATATCAGAGTGTGTTGTAAAGGAGAGCCATATGAAAAGGGTAAAATGAGGGGTTAAAAGTCACACCAAACATACTGGAAAGGTCTGCAGGCTCCCTTACCTTTTTTCTTTAATTGGGAGGAGAAGAGTTTTTACTAAAGACGAAGTCTACAATGTAGGCTGGCAGCCCAACTGGGCAATACCCTTGATTTGTGCAGTTCGCAGCAGTTCTCTTCTTAACTCTTCATACAGACCTTTTTTTCAAATGTTGGAAACATTTCTAAAAGTAAAAAGGCATTTTACTAATTTTTTTAAATGAAACCATGACTGCCAGGAATACTTGGTAATCATTTTCAGACTCCTTTCTCCTTCCTCACTGCAGGACTGAGGGCAGTAGCACAGCTGGCTGTCAGCTCAGCCCTTATTACCAACACCAATTATTGGTTAGAAAAGCCTACTGTTAGTATCTGGTTAGATTTCTTCACACAAGACATTATGAAAAAAAAAAAGTCAAGTCCTAGCCTTGTGATAGTAGATGTGCCTGTTTTTATATTTTATCACAAACCTTCAAATAGGAATAAGCCATGAAACACTTCATCTTTGGTTCCCATTTAGGAGCAGAGTTAAAAGAAAAATAAAGCATTGCAAAAAAATACCTCTTTTCATGTGATCTCCCTAGCAGGTATAGCACTTCGGAGAAAAAAACCATAACAAAGACAGCAAGCAAGAAAATTGTGTGCAGTAACTGAAGAACATCTGTAATTCTGGATTTCTTCAGAAGGAATAATTTAATAAAATCAAAACCACTGAAACGAAAGCAAAAGTTACTTTCCACCCAAAAAATATTAGGGTTAGAAATGGATATAAACATTCAAATCAGTGTTGGCTAAAGATACCCTGAAAAATAACGCAAACTGTCATGAGAGGGAAACAATCAGCAGGTTTACTTAATCAATCCAATTGCATTAGATGGAAGAAGAGCTTGGACTTTAGTAACTCTATTTAGAACAAGAAATACAGGCAGTGTGTTAAATACCACAGCACAGTACTCATCACGTGCTCATAAACGTTACAGATGTCAGTTAAGATAAGGATCTTCCAGGCTTTGAGTTATACATCAGTCATGGGAAGATTTTGTTTCTCAGGAACTGTCAGTCAAGTGGATCCTGTAAGAAGATGGGAAAATGGACTATATGTTTCTGGTCTGTATGCTTCATTCCTGATTTGCCTTAACAAAAACAGGCAGGTTTCATAATAGAATCATAGAATCATAGAATCATAGAATCATAAAACGTCCCAAGCCAGAAGAGACCTATAGGGATCATCAAGTCCAGCTTCTGGCACCAAAAGGAAATAATACCAACTCTGATTAAAATAATGTGGGTTTATTTTGTTTGTTTGTTTGTTTTTTTAAAGCAGAAAGATCTCTCTTCCAAAATGATGAGAAGATACCGTGAGAAGTTAATCTTGGGATTATTTGCCAAGTGCTGTTAAATAAATAAAGGAGGTACTGGGTTAGTATCTGAATCTGCCATTGTGGCCACACACGTAAAAATAAACATTTTGATCACAGTGTGCCACATTTTGGATTTGAATCACTTAATATATCCTAATGAGCAAAATATTTTCATAAAAGTGTGCCACATGCTCTAAATACATAAGTAAATGTCAACAGTAATCTAGTCAAATGACTGTGACCTGTAATAAGGATTCATTTTGCCAGTATTTAGTTTAAATTCCTTATTTCAAATTCACATCTAATGAAGATTCATCTCTAAGCATTTGAGATAGGTACTGCCTTTAAAGGCTTATTTCTCTCCACTTTTTGCTCAGAAGCTGAGGTTAAAAAAGAGGCTAAATGCATAATTTTTAGCTAAAGAATTGTGAGATGAAGACTCATGGCTCTTTACGTCATCTTATATCAGCACAGATCTTCTATCTATGCTCATCTCTGAAGACATAACTTTGTTTTGAATTAATTTTATGGATGTTTGTTGTTTGTTTTTTTGGTTAATTTTTGAAGGTGGGAATTACTTTTGTTTTTACAAAGAGCAGCTAGGACTTTCCACATTAAAAAGAAAAAGAAATCCTTTTAATTCAGACTGTCAGCTTAACAGCCACACACAGACAATTTCTAACAACATCGGCATTCTACAATCTTGTCTACTTTCTATTGAATGAAATATGATTATTTTAGTACTGCAGTAATAAGGTATGAATTTGTGTGAAATGGCATCTGCCATCTTTTATTTGTCTGTCTTCTTGCTATTCAAGTTTCTAACCAAGATAAAAAGGCAGCCTGCTGCAAGGATTAAGTAAATTTTTTTCAGAAATAAATAGCATAGTGATTAAAAGTGCAGATTTACATTCTGATGTGTTTGTGCACATGGAAATATTACTTCAAGCTGAAAAATACTTGTGCTGGAACTATTTGAATTTTATCCCACCCCTTGGTCCAGAACAGCTGCACACTTCAGGACTGTGAGGTGATACTTACATAAAAGCTACAAGAAAAACGTTATTTCTTCAACAAATCCAAGAGTATTGCTAGAAAAATGTTACTCTTTAAATAATAAAAATGTTGACCATTTAACTTGACAGAACCTGACATACTTCATCAAAGACAAATTAGTGTATTTAAGGTCACCTAAAGCAAATTATTAAAACATAAATGTTTTCATTTCTTGTGATCTGTTACTTTTCCTACAACACTATGTATCACTTTCAAATAGCTTAATTAAGACTGATGTTTTCCTCCCATTCTGGGTCTGAAAGGAAAGCTTTTGCATGCTACATATTTCTGTTCATTATGTACACATGTGGAATCAATTGATTTCTCGTAAAAAAAACCATTAATTCATGTTCAAACAAATAACAATCTCCTTTTTGAACTGACTTGTTCAATTTATTTGAAAGAAAACTTAGAACTATGTAAAAACTTTAGAAATACATAAACATAGTCAACTCTGTGAATTCCTTCAACTTTTGGCCCAGATTAATTTATACCCAACTCCTGAAATTTGCTACATGCACATGATCCACTTTGCTTTAAGTGATCTTCCACCTACACTCCTTCCTGGATTATGTCATATTAGTCTGCTACAAAAGTAATGATGTGGCATATTTTATCATGCTTTTTACGTTATGAAGCAGACGGAGGTGGCATGGAAGTAGAAGTTGGACCTGCCCACAAGTATTCCATTACATGTTGTAGCTGTGCAACAGATGGCAGCAGAGGGGCAGTCTGACAGAACAGACATGCTAATGAAGCAAAGGTGTGTCACTGGATTTCTCCCTGTGGAAAAAAATGGCATCCATTGACAATCACTGATGCCTGCTTAACATTTATGGAGATCAAACAGTGGATGTGAGCATACTCAGCTGGTGGATGGTTTGTTTCAGCGGTGGCAGCAGTGATATGAAAGACAGGCAGCCATGCATAGCTGTCACACTATGAAATGTACAGTTTCTCAATCTGTTCATCCATACAAATTGTCAGATTATGACCAGGAATTGTGTACAGACTTGAATATCAATTTCAATGCGTAGGAAACGAAGGTGGCAATGTTGGAATACTGCAAAGTTTGTGAAAGGTAGAGCCCACAGATGCTCACACTGGAACAGAAAGAAAATCATACACAAGTTAATCAGGGCATATTATATCAATACAAGACTGAAGGTGCCTGGTTTTGTTTTTCTTTACCAGTCACAAGGTATCACCATGATGAGTCAAAGTTAAAATAACTGTCTACGGAGTGGCGAAATGTGAATTGCTCATTGAAGAGTATGTTCAGGATGCAGCCCTTAGCAGGTAAACTGATGTGCACTGTCTTTTGGAATAGGAAAGGAATGATCTCTCTGTATTCTTTGGAACCTGGACCAATCATCAACTCTGACCATCTCCTTGAAATGCTTGATTAAGCTGAAGGCTTGAACTTGCAGTTAGGCCGGACAAAAAGACAGTGTTTTTCTTGCAACACAAGAAAGCAAGGCCTCATAACAGTTTGAAGACCCTGGAGCCCATTGCCAATCTTGGCTGCTCTGTCCTACCACATCCATGGGATAGTTCGGATTTTGCACCTTCTGACTTCGATCTGTCTGGACCAATGAAGATGGATTGTGTGGGCAACATTTTTCTAACAATGACACTGCCATAGTAGCTGTGAAAACTGTGGATCACCTCCACTGGTGGAGATTTTGATCAGCACGGCAAGCAAGCTTTTGTTCATCACTGGCAAACAAGCACAGCTAATGGTGCACAGCTAAGAGTGCTTTGTAGCTGTGAATTTGCTCCACAAAATAGTGTTCTTTGTTGTAGTTTCCATGGAAATAAATCGGAGGTATAACTTTCAGAGCAACCTGTGTATAAGCATTCACGCTTTTCTTTCCAATTGCTATTTTGAACTAAACAATACTGTAGTTCATTCTATAGTGTAACTCTCTAAGAATGCATATACTTTTGATAAGCAGACTTTAATTTAAATTTATTTCCCCACAAAAATATGGTTCTGTTTATGTTAATGTAGATACACCACAGTTAACTTTCTCCTCTGTGAAAATATTTTTAATCTACTTAGAGAAGTGAAGTTTGGTTCATGAACTAGTTATTAACTAGTGAATTTCTCATCCTTCCTTGTTTTAGAAGAACAAATTCAGTAAACAGAAAATACTATCTTTCCATAAATTCATACTATAAAGTAATTTCTATTAAGAAGTTCAAAAGAGGTTAGAAAGTATAAATCCATTTTCAGAGTTTGGGGCATCAGCTCATTAAATGTAATATCATAAGCTTCCAGTCTGAAAGAGGCACTGACTCAAATCTGTAATGATTTCACTTTCAAATTTCTTTTATCTCAGCTCCTGCTACTTCAACAAATACAAGTGCTTCAGATATAATACGCAGACTAATGAGCACTGCAGCTGATTACTAAAATATTGTAATACTTCCCAAGGCATAATGACATCTTTTTCAAAATTAAGAAAACAGAATACTTTTCTTCTTTGGTGTTATAATGTATGACCTCAGCCTAAACTACAAAACCAAATTTTCCCAGGATTGTTGAAGAAAGCAGTGCTTCACCAGGATTAATCTTGTTTTACAGAAGCTTCCCATTAGCTTTAGTCTGAGCATTTACTATTATAATGAATAAAACACTTCATGTGCTTTCACAAATCTTGAACTGTCTAAGCTATATTTTGATGGCTCATACATAGGAGTATTTTCCTTTCACCTGTAGTTTTGGAAAACGAAAGTTCTTTAAATACTGCATTTTGATAGGAGAAAAACAGAAAGAAGGCTGAAGAGCCCTTCCCAGCTGACACAGAATCACCATTCTTCACAGCCAGAGTGGAAAGCATCTGAAAAATACTTCCAAAACACATCCAGTAAATTTCTGCATTTCTGCAGAACAAGCTGACGGGTCAAGAGAAGGATATCATTAAGAGAAATTTTGTATTACTGGGTTTGCTAGGGGTTTATTCTTTAGCAAACCTGATAAATAAGAAACCTGAGGCCAAAGAAGGAACTAAGGTAGGTAGAGCAATCTTTGCCTTTCTCCTTGTTCTGCAAATTCTGTGCCATGGAACCGACACTACCAGACCTTCACCTCATATTAAAGTCAGTTAAAACCAATTACATTGCCAGTGAAACGTAACTGCTGAATTGTTTCTGGAGTTTCAAATACAGCAACCAATTTCTCCCCCCAGCAATCCAATTCCACAGACTTTAGTGAAAACAAATTTGTGCTATAAGAGTAAAATTAGTAAATTTAATTAGTAAAATTCTTACTAATGTCTAAGTCTATTCACTAAAGAGCTTGGACGCGACCTTAAAATGATGAAGATTTTAAGACACATCTTCTATTGAAAATAAGCTTCAGTGAGGGGATGGTTTTGTATGTTCAAACAACTGTAGTCACCCAACATGCCTAAATTTTAATTGTTTCACATTAAAACAAACAAACAAACAAACCAAAAAGAAAAAAAAACAAAAAAAAAACCAAACAAACCAGGAAGTACTCAATATAATCCACAATATCAGACATCTGTGGTCCTCAACAGCAGAGAGCAACTAGAAGCATCTTGAGAGCCCTGTCATGTAATTCAGAGATTTTTTTTGGCTCTCTTTCATTCTGGGTTTGAAGACAGATCGCTTTACAAGGTATATCAGCCTGCAGGGAATAGCAATTTCCTTTTTCCTCCGCAAAAAAACAAATGTAACTTTTAAAACTGTTTATCTTTGATCAAAAATACATTACTTAGCACGCTAAGTAAATAGCTCTGTAATTTTTCACTGAAATTATTGCTTCCTGTGGCTATTTTTAGTGTTTTTACATTTGCTGGGCAATTGGTAACAAGAGCTGATAACCTTGACATTTGTTTTTTATTTTTATAACGATCTTAGAAAAAACATTTTGAAATATGAACGATTCTTTAATAAACTACCACGCTGTCAGGAATTATATGCAGCTTCCTCACTAAATAACCATGGGAACTCAAGCAGTGACCACAACCCACACATACAATGCATGAAACCATAAGAAATACATATATTACATTTCTATGGAAACATGCTAACCCAGGAAGTTCACAACAAAGAGTAGATTATTAAAAAAAAAAAAAAAAGAAAACTCAAAAAAATACAAATCCATGTATACTTCTATCCCCCACTATTTATAAATCCAAGTGCTGCTAGCAAAGTTTTAGAAGAAGATTTTAGAGTAAAATGTATCTTTTTATTGGACTCTTTTCTCTGTTTTTCTGATTTAATAAGTACACTGCAGATGTATTTTCTAATGCACTATGTTACTGTAAGTCATCTTCACTTTTTCTTCTCTGTGTTGTATAAGGCCATTGTATAACACTCCTCCCTTCAGAGCTACCACTTTGTGTCACAGCTCCTTATCTTTTCTTGCTGTTTTTCTCTTTGGCTTTCATTTTCTGAAAGCGTCATCATCTGAAGTCTACTGTGGCATTATGAATCAGTGGTTATATTGATTATAAGCTGTAAGCCAGCTATCCCCTTTCCCTTCGATTCTGTGCCAAACAATGTCTTTGATCTACTGCTTGTTCTTTCAGGTCACAAAGAGAACATTTTGTGTTGTCTTCATATGGCTCTAAGGCAATTTAAAATGCATGTCTTTGATTTCTTTACTATTTAACAAATTCACCTTTTGCTAGAGGAAGGGATAAATTAGGACACCCAAACAGACTGCAGTAAATCAACCAAGTATCTTTTAAAGAAAGGAGAGTGTGATTACTATTGACTCTATACAGCCTTGAAAATGTTTGTCCCAAAGATGGATGTTGACATAAGTTAAAATTTATTTGAATGTTACCTCAAAATATTCCTGCAAAGTCCTAACCTTACCCTCATACTTCTTTTTTTCATGTTAACCTACTCTACACTCACCAAGATTCTTCATTACTTATTTTCCTTCTTACATTTGCGGAAAAGATTCTGAGTATTCTGGAAGCAAGAACACCATTCCACTATACTACACAGCTTTTTCCTTTGACTTTTATGATTACTTTTACAGTAATCTAAAGACTTCATCATATGTCACAGCATTAGGTAACACAGAAATTAAAAGAAATTAAAATTTAAAGAAATTAAAGCACAGGCTTTCATAGTGGAAGAATAACTTTGCATAAAACTGGATATCAGCTCTTTGGTTGCTGCCCATACACTCCTATTCCAGCAATTTCTCACTTTCCTAGCTGATTCTATGTACATGAGTTCTTGACTCAAGCTGATAAATTTTCACAATTGTAAGAATACACCTTGCAGTCTAGAATTCGGTCTCACTCACTTTCTCTAGAAAAATCTGGAAATAATTAAATCTGCACATGACATTTGTCTCCTAATTTTACTCAAATCTCCTAAATGAGCATTCCTTAAAATGGAGAACACGTTTGTTTCTACAGTAAGTGTTTTGAGGAATTGGCGTTATCTATGAATTTAGCAGCAGAATCAACCTCAAAAATACATAAAATGGTGTCTTCTGAGGAAATCCCAAGCACAACTGATTTTGAGCATTCATTCAGCTGTTCTGCATTATCTGACTTGCTGATTTACAACAGAGATGTAAGAGTCTGAAAGTATTAAGGACTTATTTTTCTGTTTTTACTTTTTTGTCCTCAAGATCAGTCCTTAAATATTTGCCTACTGAAAGAGAACTTCTACTAGCAAACAAATGTATGAAAACCTAGGAATCTATGGGCTTTTTTTTTTTTCCTTTTCAGAGAAATAAAGATAGAAAAATTCTGAAATATAAATATAATGAAAGACACATCAACTCTGCTAAAAAAAATTAGCAATTTATTCACCAAACATGCCAGCATTTTGAAGGGCAAGAGTTATGAATTAGAAGTGCATCTGCAATGCAGATTCTTTATTTCAAAAGGGTAAATACTCTTCTTTTGTTCTTGGCTTTCTCCCATATAATTTTTTTGTGCAGTAAAATATTGTTAGAATTAGAGGATATAAAGTGATTGTACAGCTTAATGCACTAGCCATCTAATCAAAACTATTATTGGCAGCTAAAAACATAAATAAAAAAAACTATTAACAATATCAGAAGCAGTTGTCAATGAAAAATGAAGATTTTGATAATAAAAATATAATACTCAAAAATATTTAAAAATTGAATGTTAAATGCAAGATCTGGGGAGTAGTTCATACCCTACACTACTTACCTACATACTCTTTGATCCTGCCTCTGCTATCAGACATAAACCTCAAGGTTTTACAAGCCAAAACCTGGAGAAGAGAAATCAATAGATTTTAGGTTTTAAAAAAAACACGTAAAATTAGTTTCTAATGTAATTCTTGTTAACTTGTGCAGGCTGCTCATACACACACGTGTATACATACCTTCTCATACATACACAGGCATACATTTGACAAAACTACATGGAAAATCTTTTAAACTTTGTAAAAGAAGCAGCTGTGCACTTGCAGTTATTAAAGTCCCCAGCTATGCTCTCTATGGAAGATCATAGAATATTGTTTCCAGATTGTCAGTGAAACATATTAATTTTGCACCATTTTTTATTCGTTTTACATTCTTTGTCATGAAAATGACCATGTGTAATGAAGAGAACATGATAAAGCATTAACATTTGGTGACAACTCATTCCACTGCCAAAAAAAAGTGGTCACACAATGGAAAGTGGCATGCTTACCCAGACTGAAGGACAACATAGGCATGAAAACTTAATAATAACATCTCATTGCTCTATTGCATTTCTTTTGAAAGAATTATTTCATGTGCAGATACAAAGACAACGTTATGATTGACAACAAAATAAAAAAAGATATTTTTGAGAAAACTGCTAGTATGATAAATTCCAAATTTCCCCTTTTTTTTCCCCCTATAATTTAAGAATTGCAAAATATTTTTGACTTGAAATAACTTTGTCCATGCATCCATGCCAGAATAAGTGATGGAATGTTAAAATACAGCCCATTTCAAAATTAATTTCAAATCCCTTTTTGAAAAATGACTTCTACTGCAGTATTTGAAAGACACCCTTTTTTTCCGTTGTTTCTGAAACCCAGTCTTTTATGTGATCCTCTTGCCCACAGGATATTTTACTGCTAGATAGTAAGGATAGGAATGAAAACAAAATGCTGAGCAATGAAAACTCAAACATTATTTGACCATCTGAATTCAGCTAAATAATTTTCATCTGATTTTGTATCACTGAACACGTAAATCACCCACCATTACTGCTGACAACTGCTGCAGTTGCAGCTGCTCTGCCTGACCAGCACCCACTCCTGTTCCCAGACACAAGATGGAGGAATAGCATTTTGACTTCTGCAGGAGCCAGACAAATCTGGAGTGTCAACGATGCAACCACATCAGAAACAGACCATCATTCCTTGCAAACATTTCACAGGAAATAAAAATAAAACAATTAAAAAAAAATCACAAATGCAAAACCAAATAAACAAAAACCCACATTTTTTGCCATTTATCCAAAATTTACTTAAGATTTTGTGTAAAAAGAGATAATCTAATAGTTATTTACTGCTTAATATCTCCCTTAAAAGTAGGCCCATGTGAACCTAATGAGGTTCAACGAGGTCAAATACAAGGTGTTGCGCTTGGGCCAGGAAAGATCTCCTTGAAAGCAGTCCTGCGAGAAAGACTTGGGGGTCCATAGATGAGAAGCTGGACATTTGTATGCTTGCAGCCAAGAAGGCCAACTGTATTCTGGGCTGCATTAAAAAAAGGGTGGTCAGCAGGGTAATTGTCCCTCTTTAATTAGCTCTTGTGTGGCCCCATCTGCACTACTGCATCCAGGCCTGGGGTCCCCAGTAAAGGAAGGATGTGGAGCTCTTGAAGTGGGTCCAGAGGAGGGCCACTGAGATGATCAGAGAACTGGAGCACCTCTCTTATGGGAAAAGGTTGAGGGAACTGGGCTTGTTTAGCTTGGAGAAGGCTCAAGGAAGACCTGAACCGGAGGGGGAACAGCTGTTTCTGACAGTGGATAGTGATATGACAAGGAGGAATGGCTTTAAACTGAGATGGAGGGGTTTAGGTTAGATATTAGGAGGAAGTTCTTCACACAGAGGGTGGTGATGCATTGGAACAGGTTGCCCAAGGAGGTTGTGGACCCCGTCCCTTCAGGCATTCAAGGCCAGGCTGGATGTGGCTCTGGACAGCCTGGTCTGGTGGCTGGTCACCCTGCCCATGGTAGGGGGTTGAAACTAGATGATTTTTGATGCCCTTTTCAAGCCATGGTTTTCTATGGTTCTTAATCTTTAAGGACATGTTACTGTCTTGCTCTCCATTCATACTGTTGAGACAAGGACAGCTTAAGGGCAGCCTCATGCTGCAGGTCGAGATCACAGGGAAATAAGACACTCTACCTATCGTGCAGCCACATGAATTAAAAAATCTTCTAACAGTAAGACAGAAATATCTCCAATACCTGACGAGAATTCAATCCACATCCAGGTAACACTCAAACAGGTATGTCTCCAGAACTTTTTGTTGGAGAACCACTGTTTCTCTAGTCATATTAAAGCAGTGGCAAATATTCATTTTCTGCATATCTCTCCCCACTGTGAAGATACAATGTTCTTCCACTAATCCCTTTCAAGCCAGATGATAATGAAAGGTAAAAAGAGGAAAACACTATCAAGAAGGAACTCCTGAATCATCGAATGCAACACCTGCTACCTCAAGAATGCAAAAAACATAGCATTTCATATAATGATCAGATAGGAAACTCATGAACAAGAAATGGCTAAAATAGCAGTAAAACAACATCTGTCTTCTCTTAGACAGCATTATTAATATTATCATCACCTAGTAAATGGGTTTTCCTTCAGCTTCCCGAAGATCTTTCCCATAATCCTCAATTTGATCATTCTCCTAAGATAACCAGTATCTTCCTCCATACTCCTTTGAAATGCTATTCTACAGAGTTCAATGATATTTTTAAAAAAGAGGACATTACGTCCCTTTCATGGTTTGCTTATCTAATTTTCACTTAAAGCCCTGATCTTTAATAGTAACCCTGTATACAGCAGTGAAAACAATAGTATTATTTTCTATTATTGTTGACAAACACACAAGTTCAAATTGAAAGCAAGTATATCAGGGAAATGGATCTTCTTGTTCCTACTCCAAGGGTGGAAGCAACACAAACTAAAAAGTAAGGTATTTGAATCAATCATACCTAGTAGCCTAAAGGAAAAAAATGTAAGAGGATGTCTGCTTAGTCCTCTAACAGCATTTGCAATATTATCTTTGCAGCTGAATAGAGTGAATCACAAGATGACTCAACCTCTGAAACAAATAAACAAATAAATAAGGCCCTTCCTTCACACCAAGAAATTACACACTTACAAATATCCTTACTGAAAAACCTGACTGAAAGAAATTTGAAAAGAAATAAATGCAATTTTATTTTTTTAAAAAAACTCATCAGCCCCGCTATAGTTCCCATGAATAGACTTATCTGATTTGTTAAATATCTTTAACCTTAAAAGATGATTAGGGAATCATTTTTGTTGTTGTGGCTGTTGTGCAAATGGATAGATACTTCCCCCCGGCAAGTTTTGAAGACAGGCTGGTAGTAGGTACAATTAACTCAGCACATATCATTTACTGCATCCTCGCTTCTTTCACACAAACCCTTGCCAACTGATACCAGGCAGAAGATTGGCTTTAGTTCTGCAAGCAGCTGCTCATCTTCCCACTTTGCTGAAGGTAAGTTGTCACAGTAAAGCAGCTGCTAAGAGAGTGGGAGGGAGACACCAAAGAACAGAAACAATTGTGTTGATAAAAAAAAAAAATAAAGGAAGAGCAATCTCGCTTTCTTCAAACACACTGAGTTCTACCACATCTTATTTGACTAAAAAGAAAACAACATGACTAAGTTAAACTTGAAATATGTGAATTCTTGGAGACATATGCAACCCTGAAAGCCAACAAAAAGTAAATATTCTGATGTTATTTTACTGATAATGATTTTTATGATCACATTTGACAAACTCAGAGATCCAAGGTTTGTCAAGATTCAGTGCAGATTTAATCTTATCTGATTCTATTTTGAATTTATAAAGCCTGGTTTGAAAAATGTAACAATTATTTACCTTAACACAGGTATAAGTTAGAGTTCCTAGGCTCATATTCAAAGAAAATAAAGGTAGATATAACTCAGAAAGAACCTGGATTCCCACAAGTCAAGATCTAAGAAGAAACAATCCTTGTGTGTAGTAGTATTCTGATAAGATCAGTGCTACTCAAACAAAAGAAGCTGACCTGCTGATTTTACTAGGAGCACTAGGCATGAGTGCAATATTTCAAGGTAAAGTGCTAATTATCACCCGTTTACTCATTTAGCAGATTATTAAAACATGGATTTATTTTTTTTTTAATTGTCAGAACTTTTTTGAATTATGTGGGACTGACTATCTGAACTTTGTTCAAATATTTGCAATACTCTAGACTACTTATTGCACTCATTTCAAGAACTAAAAGGTACATAAAACCAAAAGTTACACAATGCCAAACACTTTGAGAAGATATACTGCGCTTATGACACTTAACACCTGAAAGATTGATTAAAGTTGTTTTTCTCTTGGTTCGTTCGTTTGTATGTTTGTTTGTCTTCTAGTTTACCATTGGATCACAGAATCATAGAATCCTTAGTGCTGAAAGGGGCCTTTAAAGATCATCTAATCCACCTCCCATACAATAAATAGAGGCATCTACAGCTCGATCAGGTTGCTCAAAGTCTGGTCCAGACTGACCCTGAATGCCTCACCTCTCTTGTATCACCTCTCTGGGCAACCTATACCAGTGCTCCACCACCCTCACTGTAAAAGACTTTCCTTGTATCCAATCTAAATTTCCCCTCTTTGAGTTTGAAACCATTGCCCCTTGTTTTAACACCACTATCTACCAAAGAGTCTGTCTCCTTTCTTGCAGTTCTGCTTTGGATTCTGAAAAGCTACTGTACCGTTTCCCCTGGGCCTTCTCTCCCCAGGTTGAACAGCCCTAGCCCTCTCAGCTTATTCTCTTAAGAGAGGTGTTCTCTCCCTTGCATAATTTTTGCAGCCCTCCTTCTGGATGCACTCCAACAGATCCACATCCCTCCTGTACTGAGGACTCCACCTCTGCACACAATACTGGAGGCCAGGTCTCACCTGCACAGAGCAGAGGGGTAGGATCACCACTCCTGACCTGCTGGCCACAGTTCTTTAGAGCCAGGTGCAAGATCTTGCACTTGGATGTGCTGAACCTCACGAGTTTCTCCTGAGCCCACTAACAGAGCCTGTCAAGGTCTCTCTCAATGCGGTCCAGACCACACTGCAAAACTTGCTGAGGGTGCACGTGGACCCACTGTTGATGTCATCGATGAATATATTAAAAGTATTGGTCCCAGTACTGATCCATGAGGGACACTGCTGACCTCCATCCAGACATTGAACCACTGACCACCACTCTCTGGATTCAATCCTGCAGCCACAATCCTGCAGCCAGTTCCTTGTCCATTGAACAGTCCATCCATCAAATCCATATTTTTCCAATTTGGAGAGAGGGATGTTACAGAATACCATGTTAAAGGACTTACCAAGGTCCTCGTGGATGACATCAGTGGCTCTTCCCTTGTCCATTGCTGCAGTTACACCGTCACAGAAGGTCAGTATGTTGGTCAAGTAGGACTTCTGTTTGGTGAAACCATGCTGGTTCTCTCATATCACCTTCATGTCTTCCATATGCCTTAGCATAGCTTCCAAGAGACTCTGCTCCATGATCTTTCCCAGCACAGACGTGAGAGGATCTAGAGGATCACAGAATCACAGAATTGTAGGGGTTGGAAGTGACCTCCAGATATCACTGAGTCCAACCCCCCTGCCAAAGCAGGTTCCCTACACCAGGTCGCACAGGTAGGCATCCAGGCAGGTCTTGAACATCTCCAGAGAAGGAGACTCCACCACCTCCCCGGGCAGCCTGTTCCAGTGCTTCGTCACCTCACTGTAAAGAAGTTCTTGCCCATATTTGTGCAGAACTTCCTATGCTGCAGTTTCCGGCCGTTTCCCCTTGTCCTGTCTCCACTCACCACTGAAATAAGTCCGACCTTGCCGTTCTGCCCCCACACCTTAGATATTTATACACCTGGATCAGGTCACCTCTCAGTCTTCTTTTCTCGAGGCTGAACAGACCCAGTTCACTCAGCCTTTCTTCATACAAGAGATGCTCCAGGCCCTTCACCATCTTTGTGGCCCTCCGCTGGACTCTTTCCAAGAGATCCCTGTCCTTTTTGTACTGGGGAGCCCAGAACTGGACGCAGTACTCCAGATGAGGCCTTACCAGGGCAGAGTAGAGGGGGAGGATCACCTCCTGCTGGCCACACTCTTTTTAATGCACTCCAGGATGCCATTGGCCCTCTTGGCCACAAGGGCACACTGCTGGCTCATGGCCAACCTGTTGTCCACCAGGACACCCAGGTCCCTCTCCGCAGAGCTCCCCTCCAGCAGGTCATCCCCCAACCTGTACTGGTGCATGCAATTATTCCTCTGCACTTGCTGTTGTTAAACCTCATCTGTTTTTTTTCTGCCCAGCTCTCCAGCCTGTCCAGGTCTCACTGAATGGCAGCATGGCCTTCAGGTGTGTCAGCCAATCCTCAAGGTCATTGATGAAGATGTTGAACAAGAGCGGACCCAGCACTCACCCCTGAGGAACACCACTGGTTACAGGCCCCCAACCGGCCTCATCCACCTGCTCGCACCTCACTCAGGTGGCATCCCTCCCATCATCTCCCGGCAGCAGCAGACTCAGGCACTCCCTGCAGCCAGAGACTTGAACTGCTGCAGTTCTGGGCAGTCCCTCTGTCTGGGTCGCCACAGTCTTCTTGGAGCATGCCTGCCATCTGCTAGAGACCATGTTTGAACTTACAGTCTCTGGGTCAGCGAGTGGGAGAGCAGTCACCTGAGCAAGAACAAGAACAATTACATGTCCTGCCACAAGACCCACCTCCCACACCTACGGGCAATGGGCAGCACAGGCTGTGCTCACACACTGCCTGCCCTCCCTGTTAGCAGTTGGCAGCAACACCCTTTTTTTACCAGGTATGTTAGGCAGGCAGGAATGAGCTCCCTCCCGGGGGCTGCTTATACCCTCACAGTAAAAGGGTCAAGGTTAATCACAGAGATAAGAGTGAGCGGTGCCAGCTCCACCTCTCCTGTCTCAGCAGCCCACCCACAAGCTGCCAGCTGCTGCCACCCCCAGCACTAGCACAGTGCTTTTGCTGGTTCAAAAAAGCCCTAAAAAGAGATTTTTGGATGGCCTTTTTTTCTTTCTTTTTTTTTTTTTTTTTTTCCTTTAGCTCCCTTGCCCAGTGCAGTCTTACCTGTCCTGAAGATGGTCTCCACAGCAATGACCGTTTCACACGACAGGAGAGTGTTCCTAGAGGCAGAACCTCTAGAAATTCTCTACAGCCCTAGAGATTTTTTTTTCATAAAGGCTGCACTTCTAATAACATGAAGTCCCAAGTAGTAAGAGTGCTGACAGTATTGATCATCCGACAAAGCAGAAACACATTCACAAGGGATAGATTTAATATATTCAGGCAGAAGGGCAAACTATATTCCCATATTGTAAAAAGTCAATAATCTACATAAAGTAAGCATCTTCTTTATCAGATGTTAATAAAAAATGAAGAAGGCCCACAAGTTTTAAAGGGATACCTTTCATTGCACTAGAGCTTTAATGCATGATATAATCCAAGCCTTGAAATCAGGATCAGAAAACATAAAAAAGTGGGAAAATGTAAGGCATGAGTTTTATATTTAAATGTAGAATAGAATGCGCAATAAAGCTCATAGTCTTAGTACCCCGATTCCCTACTTAGCTTAATAAGATAATAAAAACAATCTAAGTAGGTAATGAAACATCAAGTTGTGTGACATATAAGGAACACCTGGACTTCATGAGTGATACCACTTACAATATAGCCTGTGAAATGCATGAAGCTATGCAGCTTACATAAATAAATTTATTTCATACAATATACTATAGTTCTAAATTTTATTCCTCCTTTTCCAAATTACAGCAATTATACTTTTTAAAACCTCCACTATTTTTTGTTTTTTTTTCCCTGTTTGTAGTTCTTTTCTATCGTAATTAAAACTACTGTTTGGTTATTCATTATTATTCTCTCACTGCTTGCTTTTTTACTGCAGCATTTTTGTTTCCATTTGTTTCTTGCTTTTCATTCTTAAGAGAAATACGAAACAGGAATCTGTATTTCATAATCAACTTCATGCTGATTAAAAAAGAATATATCAAAGACAGAGATCTTAGGTCTGAATATGACATCTGAATCAACAACATCTTAGGTCTGAATATGACATCTGAATCAACAACAGTAAAATGGATTTAAAGTAGCCTACATTTGTCTAACATAGATCTGAGCTGCCTTGCCTTTAACAACTCTAAACTGTTCACCTCTTCCACAATCCAGACAAAAATAATAGCAAGAACTGCCTTCTCTCCCCTTTTACAGATGCTAAAACACTTGCAACTCACCCTCTAAGACAAGTACTTTTGATACACAGAAGTTAAGCAGTGAGTACATATGCACCCTCCAAAAACATGTATTTTGTTTTACCCTGCATATTTGAATGGTGTGATTTGTGATTGTGGGTCTTCTCTGCTGCCCACAGTGGGAGAAGAATGACAGTAAGGGAGAAACAAGGGCTCTAGCCAGATTTGCCTCAGAAGGTCACAAAAACCGCAAACGCTCTTGCTATACATCTGCCTGAAGTGTTTTCTATCCCAGAACAGTAGTAGTATTTCTGACACTGTCTGATACCAAAGAGCTATCTTCTATTTTTCTTGTTCGCTGGTGACATCAGATATGTCAGGCAGAATCAGACAAACTGGATGGTATTTTTCCATTTGCCTTTAAAGGAAAATTAGCTAGTACTATATAAACACCCAACTCTTTGAAGCTTATTACATACAAATAAAGACTCGGGAAGCATGAGAATAAAAACTGAGCTGGAAAACAGAAAATTCTTGTCCTGGTTCTGATTTTAGCATCCCTTGGTCTCAGTTTCGTCAACCCTGTGGGACCTGGCTGAGGGAAAAACAACACAGCATAGCCATGTATGAACAAAACATGTACACTTCAGAAAAAAAAAAAAAAAGGAAAAAAAATGTCAACAGACTTTTAACTCCCTGGATGATTCAAAATTGTAGTTGATTTAAGATTTTCATAGCATTTAGTTTAATAATTCACCAGATTTCCAGATTGTAATTTAACGAGGAGTATGTGATGTGTATTATCTTGCATGTGGAGACTGAATTAGTGGCAGTTAATCACCCTTAAAACTATATCATACATAATGGTTTAACAACACTAGTCCCTCCTGCTACTTTAATTTTAATGTTACTAAAACCTTTTTCAGTGGAAGTTCATGACAAAACTGGAATACAGGCTCATATACATGCTATGGAAAAATGCTGCTGTCATAATTCAAAAAGATTTGAATTCTCGCTGGTGCAGTATTCACAGTGTAACCATTATCACACACCACAGAGAAAATACTTAACTATGGGTTGCCACATATCACTGTAAAGTTCAATCACACTGATTCCCTCTTCTTTAATTTTTACAATCATCACTCTAGAAAAAAAGTCCAAGAGCTCCTTTAACAAGCAGAGTATGTAACAAATATAACTGATGAAAACAAGGGCTTGGAGGTCTACAAGGGATGTTGAATCCAAAATTACAGAAATGTTTAAACCACAAGCTAATGTTTTGATCCCCAAAATATTGTTCCCAGATCAACAGCTCAAGCTGTTCGAACACCTACTGGGATATTTTGCTCCAATTAGTGTGCAAATGGGTGGTAAAAAAACAAGGGAAGTTGGATTAACTGACTTCTGCAGTACAGAGCAACTGCCTGTGGAAAGCCCAAGCTGGCAAATAACAGGTCATAGATTTTCATTCTCCTTGGGCATTAAGTGATAAATGCTGCCATCATTTTATTGTAAAACAGCAAAAAATAAAACAAAATCACTATAAACACCAACACTGTGTATTAATCCGTGAATAAAACTCGACAACCAAATGTTTCAATATTAATAATCCATTATCTCCTATGATTTTATCTCAGAGGCGCATTTGAAAGTAGAATAGCTGGACAAAAGCATCGTTTCTCCTGTGTGCTATTTTTGAGTGAATTCTGAGTGTATGAGAAATTTCTGATTGACAGCTCTGGAGAATATATTTATCCACAGACCAGGTAGAGGCTAGACAGCAACAGCAAAGGCTGGCTCCCACTTCAACTCTGACCTTCAGGGGCAAGTGAGGAGCAGATGTGTTTGTATTAGGGTCAAGTTCCATCAGCCGGGGTACTTCTGATTGAGTGCTTCTTGTATATTGTTTATTTTTTTTTTAAGCAGGTCTATTACCTTGGAGTAAGGAGAAATATGCTGCTCAGGGAGATGAGGACTTATCTGAGTTCGGGCACAGATGTGGTTCTCCCTTACATCTTTTGAAAAGGCTTTTTTGGGGTGCTCCCTATTTCTTTCAGTGAAATTTAGCTAATATAGATAACACCCCTCTGGTTAAATTGGAGTAGAAACTTTTGATTATGAAGAAATTGCCAATAATAATTATCACTACTGCTGTACTTCCTCTGCAAAAGCCATTTCTTAGAACAATAATTAATTCCCTAAGGTAGTGAGGCCTTTTCCAGCCTTGGTATGAGTAAATTCTCTTTCATTTTTCTTTCATTTTTTAAAACTTCTGCTGAGTTTTGCTCTCACTTTGCCTTTTTTGATGTTTCCAATCTTCATTTCTCAAGTAACATTAGAACAGTTAGCCCTCCATTGCAAAGGAAAAGGTGTAACAAGAACTTTTACAGGGAGGATGCTTGTTCATTTGCTGTTTTAATTGCATACACACATGCACACGCCTGTATAATTTTTAATGCTTTGAATTCTTAAAACTGACTTTTTTTCTGCATAAGAACGAAACTGGATCACTGCTAAACTGGACCACTTATCTAATCACAGCCCACAAACACACTGTCTAAGTCGTGAACAAAGTTAGAAAAATCTAATCTTGATTTGCCCCAGACAACAAATAATCCAAACAAACACATTCACTTTCTGACATTCACACCAGAGGACTACCAGCCTCAACCACCTGCCTTGCGCCACAACACAACACAGCCACTTTTAAGGGTCTATGAAAATACTGTTGTAATGCTAATGATTTAGACTAGATATTAGGAAGAAATTCTTTACTGTGAGGGTGGTGAGACACTGGAACAGGTTCCCAGTGGGTCTGTGGATGCCCCTTCCCTGGAAGCATTCAAGGCTGGATGAGAATTTGAGCAACTTGGTCTAGAAGGAGGTGTCCCTGCCTACAGTGGAGGGCTTGGAACTAGATGGTCTTAAAGGTCCCTTCCAACACAAACCATTCTATGATTTTATTATTCCAGAGTGAGACCAGACAAGAAGACAATCTTTCACAACACAACAAAACCAGGTCTCATACCACTTTGAAGACAGTGGAGCACATTGCCAGTCTTGGCTGGACTCTCCTGCAACCTCACTGCATAGTTCAGATTTGGCACCTTCCATCTCTTTGGGCCAATGAGGATGAGCAGTGTGGGCAATATTTTCCCAGCAATGACACTGTCACTGGAACTGTGAAACAGTGGATCACCTCCACTGGTGCAGATACTGACAAGTGCAGCATTCAGACTCTTGTTCATCACATATGAAAATGCAATGCTAGTGGTGGTAGCTACATTGAAAAAAACTGTTTTGTAGCTGACAGTTTTCTCCCTCAAATAATTTTATTGTGTGCTTTGTAGCTGTTGCAGTTTTCAGTAGATTTGGAACAAGCTACTAACATTTTCATACATAAAATACTGCATAATAATTAGTCTTGATTATAACAGAAAAGCATGTATAAGTGGAAAGATTACCCTACTGTGACCTTACCACTATTACCATCAGATATACCTGTTCTAATTTGATTCTTAAAATGGAAAGATGCTTTTTTTTTTCTTTTTTCTTTTTTTCCAATTTGTGAATTTATTGTCTGCAACTGATCAGAGAACACCACAGCACTGAAAATACACCATGTAGCAAATTAAATTGTAGTCAATGGGAAAAGTAGTCTCCTGCTTCACATCAAGTTACATACATTTACATTCAATTAATTGTCATCTTTTTTACTCAACTCTGAAGAAAATGTATTTATGCAGTTTCTTAGACATCTTTTCCATTTTTAACTCCTGGAATCATTCTCGCTCACTTACTGCATCATAAATTAGAGCTCAAGTTAGAAACCTATAAGGCAGTGGATAAAGGAAAAGATGTTCAATTAAAGACTGCAATAATAATGCACATTATTTTCTCATTTGTTTGTAAGATTGCTGACAGAAAGGTGGAAAGTGCCAGTGAGTGAGAAGTACTTAGGGGGAATGGCTCTGTAGAAACCTTTGCAGAAACATGAACTTTTATTTAGCATGGTCTGTATTTTCCTACACATAGATTTGTTGTTGTTGTTTATTTGTTTATATTATTTTTAATATGTATAGGATTGACTGGATGGCCTAACATTTACTGTATACACATGTGTGGAGTTCTGCCTTCTCTCATAGAAAACTACTTTTGTCTCTTTTACAATGGTGGCTTACCTCTGGAAAACATTAAAGGGAAAAATATTCTTATGGAAAGCAGATGAGAGAATTGAAAGGTCTGGTTGGCAGTGCACCAGAAATAAAAGACAAAAAATGACCTGATAGTTTTGAGCAGAGCTGGAAGATGAGACACCTGTTTGCCTCCTAGGATAAGTGCTCTGCAAAGAACATCAAGAAATCTATTTTTCATTCAGATTTTATTAACTTCATTTTTTATAGACTGCTATTTGCAGTTGATGATCATTAGCACTAAATATTATTATTATTATTACTATCATTGTTATTATTTACTCAACAACACTAGCAAACAGCAGTTTGAAAACTTCAGTGAAAATCATGCAGTCAGTTTGGAAAACATAATTGAAAAATCTATCACTAAATACATTAACAGTTGAAAGAAGTATATTTTATGTCAAAATGTAGGTTCCTAAACCTCAGAGCCCTTCAAACCTGGTCAGCTCAGACTTTCTTTTCATCGCTTAACTGTAGCTGACTCCAGGACTTCCTTTGTGTATAACCTTTCTCCATGTAAAAATGCCTGGTGGGAGAAGCCAGAGCCTGCTTGAATTTTGCATGAATTTCTCACTGTATGACCCTCTATTTGCAACTATGTGAAGTAGCTTACAGAAATACCAAATGTTTCAGCAATACATATTTAACTGCTCTGCACTGGCACTGCAGGTCTCACCTTCTCTGGTAACGCTGAAGTTTTCTGCATGTCATGGTTTTATGATTTTTGGTTATCAGTATTCCACAATAACCAAAATTCACAAAACCATGACACTGCACAAGCGCTGCAAAGCAGTTGCTGAAGCACATAACATGTTGCAGTGAAAGCATTGTTTTTACGAATATATCTGATATTTTCAGAAGCCTTGAACTATCTGCACTTTAAAGGTGTCTGCTTGCACATATTTCTGTAACTTCATAAGGTCCTGTAAAAGTCCATATTGCTTACCTACCACAGAGAGCCTAATTTCAAAAAGCACAGTGACCATTCTTATGCTTATCTCATTACTTGTGTGGTATTTACAAAAGGCTTGCAAACTGATTCAAGTCAATGTTCAAATCAGTAAGTACCACTTCAAAGAAATTACTAATAGGTGTTTTCTAACTCGAGTAATGTCTGCAGAACATATATCAAATGATGTAGAAGGATTACAATGTGCAAGAAAATTTTCCTTAAAAGAACTGATCCAGTAATTAATTGCTCAGATTACGTAAAAAGCTCTCCTTCTTCTAGGACATATTTCATATTTCATTGTAGCAAGGAGCAAATCAGTAATAGCTATTTTAATTACACTCTCAAATTGCCTTTTTCTTTTGAGAAAGAAAAATCAGCAACTGACATCCATCTTCTGCATTCTCTCTTCAAAGCTGCTAGTGACATTAAATTACAGATTATTAACTCTGGTATGTTGAAATCTCATCATAAACATGAATGTTTGTACCATAAAATGATTTGGATTGGGTGGGACCTCAAAGTCTATCAAGTCCCAACTCCCTGCCATGGACAAGGCTGCCACCTACTAGTAAGTTATAGCTTCCCAGGACCCCATTCAACCTGGTCACGAACACCTCCAGGGATGATACACCCAGAGCTTCTCTGGGCAGCTCTGCTAATGCCTCACAGCCCACTGAGTAAAGGATTTCCTCGTACTGAAATGAGCCTATACTGATATCCAACACAGCCACTTTTTACCTTCTATGAAAATACTGTTGTAATGCTTTTTAGATACCATACTTCCAATCTAAAGATCACTTCAAAACCTGGAGGAATGTCTCAGAAATTATGCCTTTAGATATTAATACATATACATATAAGATACATATAAGAAAATATTTTTAATAATGAGTAGTTCTAGGCTTTTGCAGGAGGTGAAAGAAAGTGACTCAAGTTTGTTTTTAAGATCCTCTGTACATGAATCTGTGAAACATATCTGCTTCACACAACTGGCATGCAAACACCATTTCTTCAATCCAAATGAGTTTTCAACGGTTTTAGAAACAGCATTTTCATAACTGAAACTATTAACTATTTGTAATAGTTTTGCCCCTGTAATATGTGCAGTCATATCTCAGAAAGAAGAAAGAACAGAGAAGTAAGTTTCAACACTTCAACTTTTTGCTTCTTATCTCGATTCATAGTACTTAGTATTCATAGCAGACGCTGCTTCTCTTAAAACAAAACAACAAACAAAGAAAATCCTTACAAGATTCTGTAAGCTTGAAAAAAATGAACCTATATATACATATATATACAAATATATATATATAAATTGTGTGCATATACCTAGTGATGTTAACTAAAGTTGTCAAAAATGGATGGCACGGATGCAAAGTGTGAAGACAGATGAGCTGAAAAAAGTGATCTTCATGATCCACGTTAAAGACTGAAGATCTTATAATAAAACTTTCAGTGCATAGCATTGGTGCAGTGAATTCAGTGAAAAAAAAATGCTGAAGATCAGTAGGTTTTAATCTTTACAAACTGTAGGTTGAGCAATAAATGATCTAATGACACAAAGAGTAAAGTAAATTGAAGACTAGAGCACTGCTGTTTCTGTACAAAATTGACAAATTTACCATAAATTTGGGGTAATTTAAAAACTACTATGACATACAAGTGCACTTTTTTTAACATGAAAATGCATTAAGATTCCAAATTTAGTATTATATTTATGAGATGAAAGAATGCACATTTTAATGCAATAATTGGGCCTATGTCTCTGTTACAAACTGGTTTGTATATAAAACAAATTAAATTTGTTTTCAGAAACAAATATCTAAAGTATATGAAAGAGATGCATTTTGTGTTTACTATTTAAATTAAAAAATCAACTGTTGATTATAAGGTGAAATTCATGTTCATTATAAAGGCAATCTTAAGTACCTCTTTATCGATTAGAAAAGAGACTTTAACTGAATTTCTACATTGTTTTCTAATAGCCTATGACTAATTACGAAATTTACCAGTTTACCATGACTAATGTGTGAAATCTGTCATCTATTTTCATGATTTACACAAGGTCCTAATAAGAAGCACTGAAAGTTGGTAACACAGCATGAATGCTAGCTTGTATTGGATCCACCTACATATTTTAGGAAGCATGTCTGTCATTAAACTTTGTTAGAGCCATTGCTGTATCTATGATATAATCACTGTAAACTGCTTTTACTAACTTGACAAAACATATTCTTGTCTGTTTTTCAGAAATTAAATCAAATGATACAATACTATCACAGCAGAAATAATTAATGACACTCTGGAAGGGGAAGACCACAGAGGGTTTTGGTTTTTTATTTGCCTGTTAACAACTGATAGGAAAAGACTTCCAAAAGAGCAGGCAATTTCACATAATCCATTAGTTATTACGGGTGGCACTCTCAATTTCCCAAATCTTACATTATATGGGAAATCCTTAAAGAGTTGGAATTTAGCTCACTTCTTTGTGTATTTCTTATAAACATGGTCTGGGCAAAGCAGAGAACACAGTCATGAACACAGTGGAAAAACAACACCCAGGATACCTGAGTCGAGACTCAGGAACATTTCAGGTGGTGGCGGTGACAACTGTGAGGAAGTTCAAAACCAAAATTTCCTACATTTTGAAACACAGTTCTGTCGTGGTGTTTGAAGAAGGATAAAATATGATCTCTGAACTGGTAAGGACACTTTGAATGATGAGGACATCAACATATGTCTTCTGCATTCTTCCTCTTCTGATTGTTTTGCAGATTTGGTGTTAGGTCAAAAAAATTGGACGAACACTACTGTACTGCTGTTCCTGACAGATCACTTCTGCCTCCAAAGAAAAAAGACTTCCCAATTTCTGAATGGGACATTAAATAAAAAATAAAGAGTGAACTTACAAAACAAAAGTTTGTTTGTTTGTTGTAATAAAATACAATCTTTGTTTAGAGCAAACAAGCCTTTTTGAATTACACTTCATATTGGATCTTTCCTCCCACAATGACTTGTCTTCAATACTAAACGGGCTATAATAACATTGCATATAATGCCACAGAAAATGATGAGAGACATTTCAATTAATACAGCAAGAATCTCAGATGAGGTTTGTAATATGTGAGCTGCCTCTACTTGGGTTGTGTGCAGAGCATGAGAACTAAAGCAAGTCACAAACTGATGGACAGCAAAGCAAGTAAGCTCCAGGGCTGCCTCATAACATGCTGAGCAATGCATGGATGGGCACAGATTGCGGAGTAGGGGCCCAGACCTAATAGCATTGGTTCAGCCTCCTTAGACAGGCTAACATGAAGCACAATTTCACTTCAAATAATAGCTATTGATATGGAAATCCATGTGGTCTTAAAGGAATTATGAAAGTCCTTAAGCCAACACATCTGGGTTAGAAAACACTGTTTGAAAACAAAACATTTTCTACTATAAAACAAAAGAGACTGCAGCAGCTAATAGTGTCCACACAAATTTCTATTTCACTGTAAGCTAGTTATATACAGCATCCAGGTTAATATTGGGACATTATGGTCTTAGAGGCCTTTGCCAATCCACGAGTCTATGACGTCACCGAGAAACAGGCTGTGACATCACCTGACAGTGTGACTGTGTGGCCCTCACAGCTCCCAGTGGGATGCCTGCAGAGCCTGGCTCAGTCTGGCTCGTTCCTGGACCGTGCTGAGCAGCTCTGCTAGGCTTGTGCTGTACTGGGTCGTGCCTGGGGCTGCTTGCAGCATCTCAGTGCCTGACCCCGCAGTATCGCTTTTGTTTCCCTGGCCATGCCTAGTGCAGGCAGCCGGGACCCTTCTGAGCGCACCCGCAGCAGCGGAGGTGAGTGGTGTGGGGACACCTGGGTCCCTCAGGGCAGCTGTGGGGAGCCTGGCCCTGTGCCAGCGGGGAGCACGAGAAGGCCCAGTCATGGGCTTCGGAGGGCTTTGTGCTGAGGGTCTGCAGAAGACTTTCTCACCCTGCGACAGCAAAGTGACTGTGACCTCCCTTTCTCTTGCAGGGCAAGACACCACCTCTGCAGCTGCGTTGAAGGAGAACAACTCATCATCCTTGGTTCTCCCAGCCCCTGCAGCAGGAAGACCATGGCTGCAGAAGAGGCATGGATATGTCCTGTCTGCCGCGATGTGCCGCAGGACATCGATGAGGACATCAATGAGGGCATCGAGTGCACCCTCAGTAAATTCGCAGATGACACCAAATTGGCTGGAAGTGTGGATCTGCCCGGGGGTAGCGAGGCCCTACAGAGGGATCTGGACAGGCTGGAGAGCTGGGCTGAAGCCAATAGGATGAGTTTCAACAAGGCCAAATGCCGGGTCCTGCACTTTGGCCACAACAACCCCAGGCGACGCTACAGGCTTGGGGCGGTGTGGCTGGAGGACTGCATAGAGGAAATGGACCTGGGGGTATTGATTGATGCTCGGCTGAACATGAGCCGACACTGTGCCCAGGTGGCCAAGAAGGCCAATGGCATCCTGGCTTGCATCAGAAACAGTGTTGCAAGCAGGAGCAGAGAGGGGATTGTTCCCCTATATTCAGCACTGGTGAGGCCGCACCTCGAGTACTGCATCCAGTTTTGGGCCCCTCACTGCAAGAAAGACATTGAGGGCCTGCAGCGGGTTCAAAGAAGGGCAGCAAAGCTGGTGAGGGGTCTGGAACACAGGCCATATGAGGAGAGGCTGAAGGAGCGGGAATGTTCAGCCTGGAGAAGAGGAGGCTCAGGGGAGACCTCATTGCTCTCTATAACTTCCTGAAGGGAGCTTGTAGTGAGCTGGGGGTCGGCCTCTTCTCTCGTGTCATTAGTGATAGGACCAGGGGGAATGGCTTCAAGCTATGGCAGGGGAGATTCAGGCTGGACATGAGGAAGTATTACTTTTCAGAAAGGGTGGTCAGGCACTGGAATGGACTGCCCAGGGAGGTGGTGGAGTCACCGAGCCTGGGGGTGTTCAAGGAAAGACTGGATGTTGTGTTGAGGGACATGGTTTAGTAGGAGCTATTGGGAATAGGTGAACGGTTGGACTGGGTGATCTTTTAGGTCTTTTCCAACCTTGGTGATTCTATGATTCTATCGCCTATGTGATTCCATGTAATCACATGTTCTGCACTGCCTGCATCGTGCAGTGGGCAATGCTGAGAAACAGCTGCCCACTGTGCAGGACAGTCATGCAGACCATTTGGGTCTGTGTGCAGGGAGGCAATCTGTATGCAGACTGCACCGTCTCCCCGCCTGCACTGCCCATGCCTGTCAGCTTTGGCACCATCACTGCCACTGGCCCTGACAGTGCTGAGGAAGCTGTTTCACTCCCTCCACCACCGTCCCCTGAGCTGACGGCTCCAGAGCCGGAGAGGGTGGGAGGCCTCCTAGCGGAGGAATGGGCAGCACTTTTCACGCTCAGACGAGACCTCCTTGACCCAGTGCTGCCCTGGCTTGAGCAGCAGTTGTCACACATCCACGTGCTGTGCCAGTGGCAAATCAACTGGCTAAAGCACACCATCGTGTCACAACTGTGCCAGATGGGGCTGGACAGAGGTGCCCTGGTGCAGTGCTTACAGAATATGCTGGGACCCATTGCGATGCCATTCACTGAGATCATCATTGAAGCCATCCGTAGACTGTGTGTCCAGGAGGCCTGGAGACTGCTGGGCCTCGAAGACTCCAGCACTGCACAGGAGCAGCAGAACGGCCCTGAAGACCCCAGCGCTGCCCAATTGCAGGAGGACGACGCAGCGACCCCGTCCGACCCTGCCACCTCCCCGCAAGATACCGTCGCCCCCAGCACCGCGCCCTCCGGCAGCTCCGCGAGACCCCACGCCGAGGAGCTCCCCGGCACATCCAGCGGGGCCCTCAGCGAGGTTGCAGGCGAGCTCCCCGCCGCACCCAGCCCCCGGGAGCGGCAGCAGCCCAGCGAGGAGCCGGGTGCCGAGGCAGCCGGTCCCTCCGAGCAGGGCCGGGGCAGGAAGCGCTCAGCTGGGCGGCCCCGGCGCCGCACGAAGAGGAGAGCCGGCAGCGCCCAGCGCGGTCCTCCGCCATGCAAGAGGCAGCGCCCCCGGCGCCTCTAGCGGGGTTTACACAGGTTCTCAATAAAACTAAAAGTGAGTTTTAGTTTAGTTTAGTGTCGTTCCTACTCAAAACAGAGCTGATGCTGTGCTGGGGCACGTCGCTGTTCCCCAGAGGTACTTAAAGGGAAAATGTGATCCTTGCGGACACATTTTAGTGGTAGACCTGATAGCGGAAGGTTAACAGTGGGAGCTGATGATCATAAAGATCTTTCCCAACCTGGATGAGTCCATGATTCTATGAATTCTATTCAGTAGTAGATACATAATAATGCACTTATTTGGGGGGGGACATTACATGCTATTCTTGTTTTCTTGGATGAATTCTATTGGATCACTGCGTTGACAGCAGTTACGCAGCAAATGGACTAATGGAATTGAATATCCTGAGTTACAAGAAAACCTACAAGGACCATTGAGTCTGACTGCCAACTTTGCACAGGACTACTTAAAATTCAACCAGTATTTCTGAGAGCACTGTCCAAGCACTCACTGAACTCCAGCACTGGGGCTGTGCCCACTGCCCTGTGCATCCCGTTCCGTGCTCACCGCCCTCTGGTGCAGCCCCTTTCCCTGACCCCCAGCTGCCCTCCCCTGACGCAGCTCCATGCCGTTCCCTCGGGCCTGTCGCTGTCACACAAAGCAAAGCTCAGTGCTGCCTTCTGCTCCCTGTGAGGAGCTGCAGCCACCATGAGGGCTCCCCTCAGCTCTGCTCTGCGCTGAGTGCACCCAGAGTCCTCAGCTCAGGTTTGCCTCATCCCAGCTTTCTCTTTAGTTACATTTGTTAAGACCGGTGTTTGCCCAGCCCTCTAACTCACAGGATCTCTCTGCAAGCCCTCTCCCCACCCTTGAGGGATTCAACAGCTCCAGCTAATTTTATGTCATGTGCAAAATTATTTAGTATATATTCAAGTCCTGCATCCAGATCATTTATAAAAAATTGAACAGTGTTGGCCCTGAAATAGACTCCTGTGGAACTTCCTCAGTGACTGATTGTTAGCCTGATGGAACCCTGTTTAACATAACTCTGAGCCTGATCCATCAGCCGTCTGTTCATTTATAATGTGTACTTGACTAGCTGTATACTGGACATTCTATCCAGAAGGATACTGTGATGAGCAGTATTGAAAACCCTGCTGGAATTCAGAAATTTGAGTTGCTGGCTTCACTTGATCAACTAAGTGGATAACTGTAATAAAAGAAAGTTGCTTTAGGTAAAGAGGACTTTATGCTCGTGAATCCATGTTGGCTATTAGTAATGACTGTATTGTCTTTTTCTATTAAGTGCTAATGGAAAATTCCTGAGTTGGTTCTGTCTACTGTATGGGATAGGGAGGAAACAAAGATCTTGTGCCACAAGCATACATACAGTTTACCATGAGGTAATAATGGTCCCAATGACTTATCTTAAGTGCAATTACATCTTCAGTAAGAAACAAGTATCATTTCATATATTTCATATCTTTCCTATATTTTTTACAAAATGCAAATTCAGTAGGGACTGTAAAATAAAGATTAGCAGAGTGGTGGTTGAGCTATAAACCTCAGCACTGCCTTTCTCCTAAAAACGTACTTCAATGAATAACCCTTTTCCTGGGATGTCAGACATGAACTCTCAGGTAACGTTCAGTTTTTGATAGGCTCATGTGGAAATCACAGTCAATTTCTGATGATCAGGAAGTCTAGTGAGGTTCATTACTGCTGGTATTTAGATACAAAACCACATTCCTAAATAATTCAGCCAAACAAAGAACCAACTGGATCATAATGTCAAGAGTTCTTCTGTTGACAAAGAAAGTTGATGATGCTGCAGATTTTCTGACACTTAATGTGTTGATTGACATGATACTGTTGTTATTTTCCACCATATTTTTTGAATTCTCTGGGAAACATAAAAGAGTATGCAAATATTCTCCTTCATGCTTTACAGGATATAGCATTTATCCTCCCAATGCTCCAGCCAAAATCAGCACCTGGATGAAGAGCAGCTGGCTAAAGCTGAACCCAGGGAAATTAATGCCAGTTTGAAAAGGGAAGCTCTTAGAACTTGCCTCTTCAATTCATAATACCTACCCCCAATCCCTTAAAATCCTAGTTATCATTTCTCCCCATTATCAAAGATTTGGCTCTTTTACAGAGCTTTTCAATATATGTAGCAACACTTCCTAGTTCACTTTTTCTAGGGTCCTATAAAATACACTATGAATGGAATTGCCCAGTTTCCTTAAGGAGTATTTTCTCTGAGTGTATGCATCCATATCTCAGTGTACATGTATACACATCAGTGACCATGACATCTTCCATTAACATTAATGAAACTTACTTACATGGAAAAGAAAACATACTCTTTTTTATTCATTACCATCTAAACTGTTACTGTCCTGTGTGTCCAATTTCCCCTTCCAGATTATCACTTGTATTACCACTATTTTAACTTAGATCATATCTTCCTGTTTTTAAGTTCTTTTTTACTTCACTAAATCCCAGACTGTTTACTGATTCAGTTCCCTTTTATACAGTGACTATTTCATACCTCAGCTTAAAAACATGCAGCTCTGATGAAGAAGACCAGGTACTTGGCCTTTCTCTTTAGTCTTTTCAGGGATGTACCTCACTTACATGTGAGGTAACTTCCCTTAGCTCTCCTCAATGTTGTGATCAGCCTCACAGGTTTTCATGCTACCCTAAAACAATTTTACCACCTGGAAAATAATAACCCTGCAATTCAGTCTAGCAATGATGACATAACAGCCAATAGAAAGCTCACAGTCACTGCAGTTTCTGGGCATTTAATAGTAATAGAAGCGTTCCTCAAAGGCATTTTCTTAGTATTTCTCCATCTACCTTGAAGAATTTCTGTTCCTTATATTTGTTCTCTTTAGCGTGATTTAAAAAAACACAACTAGCAAATCATTAATGTATGTAAAAATACTAGGTGTGTTAATGAAGCTATTTTCCTTATGTGCCTGAGAAAAATTAAACATTACATTGCTCTTTGCACCACTGTGTAGAAAGCACGAACACAGAGATGAAGGATCCCAGGTAATAAAATTCCTAGACTGGACACAACTTTGTGACTTTGTATATAAATCTTAATTTCCAGCTACTAAAACTGATGGCATAATAGTTGCCTGCTTTTAATGGACATAATAATTGGAAGTTAATCACAGAATCACAGAATCACCCGGGTTGGAAGGGACCTCAAGGATCATGTAGTTCCAACCCCCCTGCCTAGCAGGGCCACCAAACACACACATTTAGATCAGGTTGCCCAGGACCCCGTCCAACCTGGCCTTGAACACGTCCAAGGACGGGGCATCCACAACCTCCCTGGGCAGCCTCCAGGGCCTAACCACTCTCCTCGTAAAGAACTTCTCCCTAACATCCAACCTAAATCTTCCCTCCTTCAACTTGGATCCATTTCCCCTAGTCTTGCTATTGTCAGCCCTTTTGAAGAGTTTACTCCTCTCGTGGGTGTAGGTTCCCTTCAGGTATTGATAGGCTGCAATGAGGTCACCCCGCAGCCTTCTCTTCTCCAGGCTGAACAAGCCCAACTCCATCAGTTAAGAATGAAACGAACTCAGTGCAGGAACAAAGTTACACCATTGGAGCTGTAGAGCAGAAGTGGGTACAAGGACCTCTAATAGGATCTTCTATATGCTCTTTCTCCAGATTTTCTATAGAAATTGATCTGTATTGATGCAACAAATAATATGTCACAGCAGAGAAGGACTAATAATGTGGAAATCCTGAATTTGGAGTCTGAGCTACATACATTAAGTATTTTCTCAGAGACTAGCTTAATATGCACTAACTGTAATTTGTATTTCATGGAATTATAGAATCACCAAGGTTGGAAAAGACCTAAAAGATCACCCAGTCCAACCGTTCACCTATTCCCAATAGCTCCTACTAAACCATGTCCCTCAACACAACATCCAGTCTTTCCTTGAACACCCCCAGGCTCGGTGACTCCACCACCTCCCTGGGCAGTCCATTCCAGTGCCTGACCACCCTTTCTGAAAAGTAATACTTCCTCATGTCCAGCCTGAATCTCCCCTGCCATAGCTTGAAGCCATTCCCCCTGGTCCTATCACTAATGACACGAGAGAAGAGGCCGACCCCCAGCTCACTACAAGCTCCCTTCAGGAAGTTATAGAGAGCAATGAGGTCTCCCCTGAGCCTCCTCTTCTCCAGGCTGAACAACCCCAGCTCCTTCAGCCGCTCCTCATAAGCCCTGTGCTCCAGACCCCTCACCAGCTTTGCTGCCCTTCTTTGAACCCGCTGCAGGCCCTCAATGTCTTTCTTGCAGTGAGGGGCCCAAAACTGGACACAGCACTCGAGGTGCGGCCTCACCAGAGCTGAATATAGGGGAACAATCACCTCCCTGCTCCTGCTGGCCACACTATTTCTAATGCAGGCCAGGATGCCATTGGCCTTCTTGGCCACCTGGGCACACTGCTGGCTCATGTTCAGCCGAGCATCAATCAATACCCCCAGGTCCATTTCCTCTATGCAGTCTTCCAGCCACACCGCCCCAACCCTGCAGCATTGCCTGGGGTTGTTGTAGCCCAAGTGCAGGACCTGGCATTTGGCCTTGTTGAAACTCATCCTATTGGCTGGATTGATTGCTATAACCAATTGCAGTGTTCTAGATATCCTCCTGAAACACACTATTCTACTTATTTCCAGTGAAAAGAAATCTAGTCTGTGGCTCCAAGACCACAAAGCAAACCCAAGTGCAGAAAGAGGGGGTGATTAGCCTCATAATTATACTCCTGATGCAAACTAAAATGCTAACCTAGATATAAGACTGTCCAGAGATGTTTTTGAATACTTAATCTTGGCATTAATCAAAACTTGATTGGACAAGTCTCTGATCGATTGTGATCTAAGTTGGCTCTGATTTGAGAAGAGGTTTGGACCAGCTGACCTCCAAAGATTCCTTTGAATCTAAAATTATTCTATGATTTTGCATATCTTTGATAGTTGAAAGATAGTGCTACCGTGTCATAACCAGCTTTTACCCATTCAGCTATGCAAATATTCAGTTTTTTTAACTCAAATTTGTTAAAAATTGTTTTCACTTTCCACACACCACTGAGAAAAAGTGGAAAGAATCTTCAGCTCCAGCTTCCAGTTAAGAAAACTGATAAAAGCTCTTTTAAGCAACTGGACCAATTAATTCAAATATACAATTGGAAATATTTAGTATAGTGTGGAGATAAAATTGTGAGCAGCAAAAAGAGCTTGAAGATGGAACCAAAAGTAGAGAACAGAGCATTGACTTCTTGAAGTTAAAATTTCTTATGATTTTGCATCATAGTAATTTAAAATGGCTAGCTGTGAGCTTCACTACTTTGTAGAAACCCAAGAAAATCACAGTTTCAGGCAATGAAGGAAGTGATTCAGTATGTGTTTGCATGTTTGTATAAGGCTGCAAGTAAAGGTGTGGCTGCATGTATGGGATAAGAGAGTGCATTTTCACTATAAATCCTTTGTTCTTCCTCTGAGAGAAAACAAATTACTAAACCATAGCATCATACTGTAGGATAAAGTGGAATTCAGCAACCTGAGTATCTTGCAGAGACTAAGTAGTTGGTAATTATGGATCTGTTTGACATCAAAGAACAGACAGTCAACCATGCAGACCAGAGAGCTTGTTCTGACCTTCCACTTTTTGGACCCCAGGGAGGCAGATTTTTTTTCTTTTTATTTTTTTCTTTCAACCATTGATTTCTCCTTTTATTTATTTATTTGCTCTTTTTTTTTTTTTTTTTTTTTTTTCCCTAGACAGATACATATCACAACTACCGGTAATTGTCCATGATTCCCTGTATCATATTCCCTAGGGAGCCCTCTGTAAGGGAAAACAAATGATTTTGACTTTTGAGGTGTAGATTTGCCCTTAAATTATCTCTTTTATCATCTTAGACTACAGCATCAATAACAGAAAATCAAAAGGCAGGGGTGAAAAAAAGCTCAAAAATACCTAGCATCATATGAAGCTAGGAAGAACAAACTTGTCTCTTAGGTATCCATTAGGAATTTCACTTGGCAACATTTTTTATATTTCACTTCCACACTGCTGAAGGAAATGTATAAACAATAAAACAGATGAAAAAAAATTGTTGTAAATCTCATTCTAATTCACATTTTCTGATCTCCTTGGTGAACTGGAAGTACTGTCACCAGTCTAGAAACTATCTCCTTTTCTCCTGCTCTGTCCTTTCTTTGTTCCATGCCTAATTCTCAGAAGCAGTTTAACTAAAGATGCTCCATTGAAGAAAGAAGTCAAAAGCAGGATGTAGGAGTTAGCACGACTGTCTAATTTTCTCACCTGATACAGTGATGCATTTGCAGTCAAATGGGACTGGAAATGGCAAGCAGCCTTGTGCAAAGATAATTTTTATTTAAAGAAAAGGCTGAAGGGCCGGGTTTTTGTCCTAGAAAGAAGGGTAGGAGTTGTAGAATGGGAAGAAAGCAGTGCCAAAAAATAGATAACACTCAGTGTGTTACCCACCTGAGGTCTCAAGTTATGAGGAAGTGAGAAATGCTGCTTTCTGCTTCTTCATAAGGCAGTTATCCTGTGTGTCCTGGGACACAACCACTCGGGAATTTCTGTCTGAGCAGGAAACATACAAAACAGCAGCAAGAGAGATTAAAAGCAAGTAATCTTCATTCTTGTCAATCTGTTCATCATTTTCCCACTTGCCATTTTGAGTAGTGGCAGAAAGACCATGGAATGTGAGGCAATGGCAAGAATAAAGTGGATTCATCATCCCTTTGGTAAAATACAAATGGAAAAACTACTTGTTATCTTATATCCCACAGAAATGCCTGGCTGCTCAGGTCAGGATTCTCTAAACACACAGTATCTTCAAACACAAACTCTGTGATCCAGAGAATGGATCTTCCCTTTGGTGTGTTCATACTGAGGTTTTCCTGGCAGACTGTTGAAAGAAATAAACTTCACTCTTGAGAAATATTAACTATCATGGGGAAATAGCTTAGAAATATTTTTGGTCAGTGCTAAAATGGATAAATGGAGGAGGAAAGTTGAAGAGTGCATGAAGAGGACAGGTTCAACAAGTTTCAGAGTTTGTTGCAGGAGAAAAAACAAAGGAAAAGGGCTGCTAGCATTGCTCTGTTGCTCTTTTATCTTTCTCTCCTTTTCTTCTATTATTTAATTAATGACAAATTGTGTAGATCACAATTTCTCCCACTTAACTGCCAACATTTTTATTTTTATTTTAAATATTCATAAATGAATTCAATGCTCACGTATGTGGGATATGAATAACATTAGCTAGAGCCAGACAAAGCTTAGGCAGGCAAGATTTGTGCAATATTTTCCACATGGGTCTGCCAGAGCAACTAAATAATTACCTTTAATACACCTACTTACATTCAAAGCACAAGTTCCCTTTGTTTTGCATCATCACAAAAGCTGCATTGGTCTTAAAAAAATATTTAAAACAACAATAATTAACTGACATGCTAATACCCTACTTGAGGCCAAGCCAACAAGGCCAATGGGTATTTGTTGAATGATGGGTAAATGCTCAGGGCCAAGCCAAGCTACTTGGTGGGGCAGAGCCACCGCCATGATGGTGCCATGATGGATCAGGGGGCAGTGGCAGGATGAGCTGTACTGGCCTGCATGCGATCTAGAGGCTATGGGTTGGACACGATTGCTCTGAAGTCTGAGAGAAAACCAAGGATCAGAGACCAGTATCATACCATTAACAATATTTAGTCTTTGCAATAGGAAAGATTAGAGCCTTGAGTCGGCTACAAAGACGTACAATGGGAACTGGAATCAAACGGCTGTTAAAGAAAGGGAAAAACAATGAAACAAGAAAGAGAGTGTGAAAGAAAGTCGTAATGAAATGAAAATAACTAAGAATCTATCTGCTTCACACTTGGCAACTATTTATATATTTCCTGCATGTGTTTAATTTATTAATGATTAAAAAAGAAAGGTAGGAAGTATATAGTACCATACAGGCTTCATAGCCAAATCAGTCTTTGTACAACTAGAGTAAATGCATCAAGCCCTGAACAGTATCCAAATCAAAAGCTGAGCAACTGGCTCTCATTTCTTATGAGTTTACAACTGAAAGCAAAGTCTTGACTTCTACTACTAAAAATTTTGTGAAATTTTGTGACTTGTCCAAGCAGGTTGTAACAACTGTCCCCCATGCTGACCAACCCTACAGCACCTGAGTTAAGAACAAAAGCAGACTGTAAAGGTCCATATAATAGGCCTTCTTCTCCTAGGTGTCTCCCCCTCCTGGCTAATAAGCTCAATGCCAACATTTTAAACAATGAAAAAATAAACATAAAGTAGAAAATATGACAGCAACAAAACTGCTGAGCTGCTTCCATCCACCCACACACACACAGTGATAAAACCAAAATATGACAGAAATATTTACTCTTGGCAGGGCAATGCAGCTTTCTCATCCTGAAGTACCACAGTCCCACAAAGCATTTTCCCTGTTAGTGTTACTCTCCCACTGCCCCTTTGAGCTTCCCCATAAATCTTAGTTAAGAAAACTGATTCCCTTTGAGCTTCCCCATAAATCATAGTACTGAGGTGCTGCCATTTCTTTGTGTGGTATGATGCTGGCTGTTACCAGGCAGATACTAGATACCAGCAGGGAAAAGGGGGCAAATCACAGTCTGGATCTGTAGCTCTGCAGGAAATAAGCAGAGTTGAACTGCAAAAATTCCTAGAGAGTAATTGTGAGATATTCTCTGGGAATATAAGGTGAGGGAAAAATCTTTTTCCCTCCTCCCCCCCCTCTAAAGAAATAAAAGAAGCCCAAGTGAAACTCAGCTCTGACTGCAGTATTTTGGAAGAGGATGAAGCATTCCAGGCTGCCCACAGACCCAGAGTCTCCTCCAAGGCTCTCTGCCATACAACTGGGTGCTTGGCAGTGCCCTGCAAGCCTCTCTCATCTGCAGCGGGCGCTGGGAAGTGCTGGGAGCCCTGAGGCGAGCTGGGTCTCCTGGGGCTGCCAGGCAAGCTGTTGGGGAGGTGGGTGAACTGGCAGCAGTCCTGCCGGATTGCTGTCAGAAAATACAGCAAAATCTGTATCCTTCCAGAGAACATTTGAATTTCATCAAAACAGCATTTTCCAGCTCAATAATTTTTCTACCTTGAAATTTCTCTCTCTCTGTTAGTGTCATTATCACTGTTGGTTTTTCTTCCTTGTAACTGGTCAGCTTTGCCTTTTCTTTGATGTTTCCATCCTCCTTTTGAGGCACATTCTGCAGGAAGGACTACAAGGAAGTATGCACAGCTACATGCCATACCAAAAGGGAAAATCCTTCCTCCTCCTCCCCTCTCAAGTCATCCTGCTCAAGCACTGAATTTAAACCTTGAATAAGCATATGCATACAAACAGTCAACAAAAAGTTAGAGGAAAATGGGTTAAGGTGTCTGAGTACTCCTAAATAAATTTTATCACAATTTTTTCTCAACATATACTACTCTTGTTAAGCATTCTGTGCCATAATGCTGACCAGAGCGATGGCAATCATTCCCATTTTTAGCAAAAGTATGTTTATATAAATATAGATCTGTAAGTATGTAAATACATATAAATATATCAGAAAACAGGGAGAACTACTGATGTGTGATTTGAAAGGTAGAAAAAATATTTTTTCAATGCAGTTGAATTCAAGTAATGTAAAAAATATGTTGCTTGGAATAAAAAAGAGCATTCATACAAAGAAGTAAGTGATAGCTCCTTATTACTTGCATGCTGACTCACTTATAAAAAGACATCATTCATTTGTGGCATTCCCTGCTACAGGATATTATTGTGGCACATACTGATTTCTAAGGGATTCTTTCTACAAAGAGTATCATTGGAATAAAAGTACAAATAGCGATATTCATGCTTATGTCAAACTGACTACCTCTTGAATTAATGAATACAATTCAGATCCTTATAGAAAAAGAGGAAGACAGTTGGGGAGATAGGAAATTCTGAATTCCGTAACTCTGGTATTAACACTGACTCCTTCCACAGCCTTTGACAAGATACTTGAATTTTGCCTGTCATGGAAATAATGTTTAACTATCGCTTTTGGCTCTTCTAATGATTAATTTTCTTAATGCTTTTAAGATGCTTTGATAATGAAATCTAAAGACATAAACATTCTCTGCATTACAACAATTTTAGATTTCATTTCCTTTCAAAGCATTAGGTACTGACCACCTTTGGGACACAGAAAATTGTATATCTTTTTTAGAGAAGTCACAGAATGCTAATCTATGGAGCAGTTGTCAGGTCCCCTCCTTCCTCAGTATTTCCTTACAGTTATCTTCCATTATAGGAGCTCTTGCAATAACATATACACATGTACACATGTAGCTCTTGAAATTATTAGTGTGACAATATGATGCAGATGTAGTTATAGTGATATCACAAAGAATTAGCTTCAGCAGTGACAAATTATTCTGCTTGGGAACACATATAGAATTCAAAGGCATGTTCTTGCCCATTAAAGATTTGATACAATCTTGAAGTTTGATTGTCTTGCAAACCTAGCTTTACTTTACATCTCCAAATATTATTTAATAAACTCCCCTCCAAATTGGTCAAATCTTAACAAAAAATTAACACAGATTTCCAGTCAGGACGAAAGAAGTTGTTATCTGAAGTCAGATCCTAACATCACTGGAGCCACTCTTGCTCCCCATCCTGTGTGCTGGTATCATCAGAACCTGTGTCTACAGTTCAAGTTGTGAGGCATCAGGGAGTACAAGGGACTGGTCCATTGTGCTTGGTGAAGTTAGATCTTTCTGCTTAGGTAATTAATGGCTGCCCTCTGAATGAGGTTGGGCAATAAGCAAGAGAGAAAAACTCAGGTAGAGAGTGGGCCATGATCCACTTTTATTGTACACTCCCACACCGATCTGTTCACAGTTTTCCTCTGTATTTTATTACTTTTCTAGACTGTTTCATCACAGCATGAACGCTGAGTTTATCTCTCATGTGAGATTATCTTGTTATAGACAATCTGGTTATTGAATGTCCTCGACAAAGAACAATCTTGTTAATAGCTTGCCTGCTCAAAGATGTGTCACTTCAAATCCATCTTGTATCTGAATCTCAGCTACGTATAAATGCCCTCATCTGCAGCCCCCCTTCTTCAGACTGATGATAGGTGTTATGCTTTGGAGTCCAATGTCTCACAAAAGACTTACTCAGCTAGTGGAATTTATTTCACATAAAAACAGTTATACAGAAATTTTATCTAAATGATCATCATCTTTCTTTCTATAAACCTTATAGTTGCCATTTTTGCAGTTTTCCTTGAACACTGTAATCCATTAAACTTTGACTGAAGTGAAAACATGGATCAAAAATATTTCCTACAGATCCACATGCAGGGAAAATCATGTGCATGTATCTTCTCTAAAGCATTATCTGACATGGGGAGGCTTGTGCATATAGCTCAAATTCCATGAAGACTTCAGGTGTATGCTATTCTTTCTGCGTTCCCAGGCATAGAGGAGAAAATAATATGATTTATAAATACCTTCTACCTCTTAGTGCTCACCTAAAGACAGTGCGGGATGTTAGGGAGTTTTAGTGTCTGTGCATGATCCTGTATGATTCTGAGATTGTTCCTCAACATTTCTGTTGAGACAAAAACATCCCCAGTATTACCAGGAGCTCCTAAGCTGACTAATACCCCAATGAGTCTCTGTCAGATAGTTTTTCTTTTGGGAATTCTCTTTGCAGGTTCTTTCTCATGAAGAAACGATTAATGATCATGTCTTTCATGAGAAGTTAGATAAAATACAAATAATAATTTGACCTAATAATAATAAATGACGCAGAGCTGCTTCCCACCTCCCAGCCCCCCAGTGTTATAGCAGTGGGAGATATACTGAACAGGAAAATAAAATATATCATTTGTAATAGATATGATTATGAATCCTACATTTTGAATCAAAGATTTTAAAACTTTTGGGGAAGGTCTCATGTCTAACTTCAGTGACTCCTGTGAGCAGTTCACTTCATGTCTTACAGAGTGCATCATGAGTGGGGGGAAGAGGCAGGAGATGTAATCTGAATACAAGACAGCTTTGCATTTGAGAATGTGACTTACAGTCATTGGCACACCATCAAGAGGAGGTCCTGGCACACAGCAGAGGTAACAAATACATCCTCTAAAGAAAAAGAGTATCAGCTGCTGCACAATGCACAAACCTCTGCAGAGAGACAGATGGAGGGTAAGTGCAATAGCCAAGAAGAGGAAATGGCAAGGAAAAGTTATATTGAAGAGTTACAAGTAAGGAACATGGCTGAATGGCTTTGTTGAGACCAGGCAGAGCAGTTGAACAATGCAGGAAAGCTTGTTCAAGATGAGATTAAATGGCTATTAAAAAATAAAAAAAAAAAAAAAAAAAGAGAGATTGAAAATTATTCTGCATAAAAAGAGGGTGACAGCAAATAAGCTGTTGACTTTTCAAGGGCCAATATAAATAAAATCTGATCTATTTAAAAAAAAAAACAACTTTTGCCCTGGTAACTGTGCCTATTTTCTTAAGTAGAGAAATGACAAGTATTTTAAATATTATTTTATATATGCCTGCAAATTCTCTTAAACTTAAACTTAAGGTACAGCCTTAAGCCAATACATACAAATTTATCCTAGATAGAAATACTTCTCTTTTTATGGTGATACTGTGTTTTCTTCCAGCCTGAATTCTGAAAGAGACCTACTCTTCTAAAGCAATGTTTAAACCACTGCTACAAGTAGATAGCTTGGGCTGTTGTGAATAAAAACTTTTTCAGAAGCAGTATCTGTTGCATTTTGAGTATGATTCATAAATTCAGTACTCTTGCCTTTCGACATGCTTTTCAGTAAGGGCTAACTAGATGGTGTTTCTTTATGCTGAGATGTCATCAATAGATCACCGTATGGACAGTGAATAAATGATTGAAGGGGTACGAAACCAAGCATTGATGTTTAGCATTTTCCAAGACAGGCCTTTGAGTACACTGTCCTTGGGTTAACATGTATCTCATATCCCCATAAAATAGAAATATGAAAGATAGCTATTTCCACTCTATCTACCATGGTATCACCTACTATAATGGGAATAGGTAAGTGAGATGTGAATACACTGGTATGTAGCACTTTAAACTGGTGTAAACTGAGACCACTGTGAAAATAAACAGCTTCTCCTCTGACCTTCTCTCTAGCTGACCTGCAATCTACTTCCTTTGGCCAGTCTGTGGACGTTTGTGACCATTGCTGAACATGACTAGGGAGGTGTTCTGAGTGAAAATGAAGCATGTAAAGAATAGCGTTGCAACCGACAACTATTATTTTCGCTATTACTGCTGCATTATTGATATTTTTACTAATAACTAGTGTGATTCATGTCATTTTTGCAATTCTGTTCTCTCCAGGACAGCAGAATATCCATGGAAAAATCTACATTGTGAAGGCTCATTAGTAAGGATCAACAGGAGGACAGGGCTGCTTTTTGTGATAACCTAAACTGGCTCAAGAGGTTCATGAATCTGTTGCCTCATGTGGCATCCAGTGAAAGTATGACCCTTCTGTCTTCTCAGAAATAAATTCTAAACGTGGAATTCTGTAATGAACATCAGAACATCAGAGGAAATAAAATATCCCACCTCTGAATACATGTTTGTCAAATAAGATTTTGGCTGCAGTATTCAGTAATTATCAAGTAACTCTTAGTCTTGTTCCGAGAACTGGTAAATAAGGAATTTACTGACATACACAGTTTTTCATTTGTTGAAAAAATGCAGCAGGAGAATGTCTGCAGCTTCTGTGGAAGCATTAGGATTAAGAAGGAAGACAGGTCATTCATGATTACTTAGCATAGCTTAGCCAAATAGATGTAAAAAATAAACATAATATTCTCACTGCAGTGCAGTGGATTGCCAACTTTTATTTTTTCTGAGAATCTATCATTTATTGTCTCATAGATTTTTAAACAAAGTACTGTGATTCACTGAATATCAACTGGAAATATGCTAACAAAATTTTTTATAAAATATTGTCTAATCGTTGCTTCACACTATACTAGATTTTTTTTTACAGTAACCTGTTATTGGTGTTTTGGTACTTTTATTTTTGATTTTGATCCCAACTTGGAATAATGCACAGAAAGACTCATATGTAAGAACAAATAGTAATATATAAAGAACAAAATAATGTAACCAAGCATTTCGAATTAGTTACTTTCTTTAAAAAATATAGTTTATTTTATTGAAATATTAAGTCAATCTGAACTCTGTCTAGGTCCATGTGCATGCTAACTGCTACTGAAAAAAGGATTTTGTAAATGACATCTTACTCAAGAAATCTGCCCTTAGACTCACAATAATATAGCTGCATTTTCTGCACTTTTTTACTGCAAGAGAGAGCATGTTAACATTCTCTCTTGTGCTATAATCAATAAACTAATTAGCTGGATCTGGGACCATTAGTATGATTATGCGCCCACCAGCTATGTAACTTGACTTTCAGATTTTCTTTGCAACACTGACAGCTAAAAAAATATTTGTTTTATTTACAAAGTACCTACTTGAGAGGGAAGTCACTGAGATGCAGCAAACATGAAATGTCATGATATCTTTATAGTCACTTTTCAGAATATATTTTGTGTTGTACAAAAGATCCATATTTGCCATATTGCATCCACATCATATTAATCAGCTGAGCCAGTTCCATTATGTCTTCCCTTCTGTATTTCAAACACCTTAGCAATACAGAACAGATTTACGAATCTTGAAAGTAGTAAAGTAAAAAGGGGAAAAAAATGCACAAAACAAACAGAAAACCACACCAGAACCAAACAATTTATGTTTACAGTTCCTAAAATGGAAAGACCTGCAGGTACTCATATACAAAAAAAAAAATTAGAAGTTACTGTTCTGAAAAAAAAAAAAAAAAGCTTGAAAAATGCCATGGTTTAAGGCTTTACAGAACATATCATTGTACTCAGTGTAGGAGGTGAAGACAAGAGGCAATTTATTCTGCAGCTGGTTTAGAAATAAACACAGCAACGGCAGATAAGGAGTGAAAGAGGGATAAATCCTCCTGTAGCAAACTTGATGGACAGACAGGCTGCCATTAACAATGCTGTTGCCTTTGTAAGTACAGAGTGATGTGGAGATACCCTGGCATTTATACTGTAGACATGGTCCTTAAAGATTTTACACCTCCAATTCCTTAGAATTATCAGCTATCTCCAGCCTGTCACTCATCCTGGCAATCTTAGATTTCTCACTTGCAGGCCAGGCAGATTATTGACAAAGCAATCCAGGGTGATATAATACACCCTGACAAACAACAGTGAGGGGGATTGTGTTTACCACTTTCACTCACCAATTCGGCTAAATTAATTCTTAACGCCGAAAGTAAACTTTTTCTTGATAAGCATTCTCTTCCTTTGTGCTGTTGTTTTCTGCACCACCCAGGTTCCAAGTAGAGCAGCAACACATTTTGATGCATCTCATTTAACCTGCTTGCAACTAATAGCAGCAGAAAGAAAGATTTTCATACAACAGCAACTTAGCCAACAGCTATAAATACCAAACATGGGCATATGACATTTAATATTTAATAGGCTTAAATAGGGAAAAAAAGGCAGGAACATTTTAAATTCTGGCTCATTTCTCTGTCCTCAACTTGCCTACCCCTACTAAGACTGTATTACACACAGTGCCAAATTCAAGATCACATATCACTGTGAGGCATTTCACTGGTGGAAACATACAAAATAATATTGGCTGTTAGGTGTCTTTATTTTTGATTTTTCACCTTGTTTTTACCCATGGGCAGTTTTTAGCTTTCAGTTTATAAACTCATAACTGGAAGTAGAAAAAAAAAAAAAAAGTTTTAAAGATCTGGCAGACCCTTGTCAACTTAGGCAGTCTTTTACACTGTTAAAGTGCTGAACTGGTTGCTTAGATTATTAAAAAAAAAAAAACAAACATGCATTCCAGATGACACATTCACTAGTTCAATGCCCAGTGCTTCATGTACAATTCACACAGTGTGTGACGTCATAAGTGTGTGAGAAATATAATATTTCCTTAGTTACAATGGTTTATCAATTTGTTCTGTGTCATCTTCATCAGACATACCAATGTTAATTCAGAAGTAATTTGTGTGCTGTGAGTTAAGTCTTTTGCACGAGATGATGTTAATTATAAAACAGAAGTCAAAATCCAAATTCTGACAGTCTTCAAAGAATGAAAGTGTTAGACAGGATTGTTATTCATCCTGGATTTGGTAAAACCAACAATACAAAACAAAAAACCAAACCAACCAACTAAACAAAACCCTTAATCTTATCTGGTGGTAAAATCTCTTTGGGCATGAAAGTCCTCTGACCAAATTTCCATTCAGACTAATCTACAGAATCCATAAATTCAGGTCAGCAAAATTGTTCAAAATTATAATTTCTTGTGTATAAAAAGCATGGTAGAGGGCTAGAAATTTAGTTGCTTAAAGTTTTTTATTATTATTGTTATTGTTGCTGTTTTTATTATTATTACTATTATTGCTAATGCTATTAATATTATTACTATTATTCCTGGCCAATGTAAGATGGAAAAGAAATGTTTCCACAGTTTCCTTTATTATAAACATTAATTTATTGGCTCACTGTAGCTTGCAACTGGATATTATTATCTCTAATAATCTTACTTTGCTGATAACCTTTTAATATGACTACAGTTATAAAAATATAAAAAATGCACAAAGCTCTGGGGAGCTAAAGCCACTCTAAGTCATTGCTACACAGACTCATAAGATGATTTTGAAGATCAGATGTGGCTTAGTATAACTACTTTATCAGAGATAATTATGGTTTGAATTGGGCTAGGTGCACTAGTACACACCTTCACTATAAGAAGAAGATATCACATTACTTTTATCTTTTGACATGTAAGAACAAGCTATTTCACTGTTGGCCTATATATCTGTGAAAAACTGGGGTTGAGTTACCCAAAGAGAAATAGCTTACCTGTGGAACTTCCCAGATTAGCCAGGCAGATCTGAAAATTCTCCCTAGTCTTATTAGTCACGCTTGGTCATATTAATTAAATAGTCAGAAAAAATAAAATTCATGAACGTGTTACGGTGTGCCACTATTGCTGAAGAATTATCATTTGATGACTCCTATCTAATCTGACTTAAATGGTATCTTTGCAGGCCAGCACATTTGCGGCAAGTGAGTCTGCATAGCTTTAAAATTCAGTTTTAATATTTAGAGACAGATGAAGATACACACAATTTGGAAATGGAACATTTCGAACTTTTGTTTATGTTTTTTGAACTGAAGGCAAGGGGGCATTAACATGGCACCACAGAATGCACTATGTCAAAACATGTATTTTTAAAGATATGCTTTACTTGATGACATCACCATTATGGTCAGCATGAGCAGGTTTAGGTCTTCAAAAGTTCTGCCTCCACAAAAGCAGAGAATACTATGGGTTCTGAGTTCTGAACAGTCTGCAGGGACAAAGGGCAAATATTCTGGGATGACAAAAAGCCATGTAAATTGCAACAAAGGAAGAATAACCATGGCTATACTGTGGATGCTGACAGAAAGCAAAACTGCTTGAATTATAACAATCATGATTTGTAATTTTAATTATTTATAAGGAGATGACAGCTGAGTTCCCAAAAATCTTTCTATTAAGAATTCTCAGTATAAATCTCTCTGATATACTGTAATGCTACTTCATCTCTGCTGCCAACTGCGCTGGAACGCATAAAGCCCCTCATTAGTTCACGCCTCCGCTTACACGGATTGCCTTAACAAAGGAATCTAGTGTGTGCTAATGACTGTTAGAATTAAGATATAACTGTGGGAAAACAATAAATACCTCCTTCTTATTAAAATGATTTGGTAACCACACTGCAGAGCTGCTTTGTATTTGCTGTTCTCCACACTCATTTTGGTTCAGACAGAAAACTGAGTATGCACTCCAGAGAAACACATAATAAGGTCAGATGGAAGATCTTGTCCTGTTTGAGAAATGAATTCAATCCATCCTTTCTTGTGTGTGAGACAATATACACAAAAGGAAATGCTGCTGACATGTTTTAACTTCACTGACATCAAGAATGTTTTCAGCTGATGCTTTTAATCTTCATCTGAAATACTGTATATAGGATTAGAGGAGACGGCCATACAACCAGTTTTTATTTACCCATTTAACCTCTGCTTTTCATCTGGCACTCACTTAGCACCACAGCTCAAAATTCTTTTGATAATTTTGTCAGTTAATTCACATCTAGCAAAGTGCAGAAAAAAATGTGCTAGATGTAAGGTTGTCACCTTTTCTATTACTGAGCTGAACTCCTGGGGGGGTGGGGGGGGGGTCTGTTGATTTTACAGGGAAAAGGGTGGGGGAAGGGGTTGAAAACTCTGGAAAAGAATACTGGTCTTGTAGTTAAAAACCAGGAGAGCTGGAGTTCACCTGTCACAAGTAGGTACTTTGGTTCAAAACTATTCCCTAGAGCCATGTTTTGCTATTGAGCATAAGTCAGAACAATGTGTCAAGACTTGGAGCACAGCTCTTCAATGTCTAACACAACTATTAAAGAAAGAGCTAAAAAAAAAATCAGTTGTCAGCATAATTTGAGTTTAAAATGATTTTAAAGGAATGTTTAATTCCTAATTAGCCTATTCAGTGCATTATAATGTACATTTATATCCAGCAGCGAAGAAACCCAGGGTAACCTTTCTATGTAGCGTACCTTGTATGCTGAGTAACTGCCCATGGAAAACAACAAGGACAGCTGAATTAGCCATGGCCTTTAACATGCCCAGGCCAGATTAGGGAAAGTGCTATAATAAAAAAAGTGGATTTTTTTTTTTATAAAGTGCTGCACTTCACCAAAATGGATCATCTGTCAAATTCTACTCCAGGTAAAATATATTACACCTGTAACTAGACCAAGGCTTAATGCTGAACTTGAACACTCTATTTTTGGCTCTCCTATGGCCACTGTTTTAATAGTATCAAGGTGCCTCAATGTGTTGAGCATGTACCCTTTGGCTGTTAAAGTACAAGAAATTGTATTACATGCCTGTGTCATGCTGAGGATTTTGCAGACCTGATGAGTAATGTGATTCTGCTTATGTCCCACCCTAGTAACCAAACCGCAGTACTACAGCACCATCCGTGTCTCTTACTGCATGACAGTGCTAAACTGTAAAAAAGAGAACACAAGTACTGTTAGATACTGCTGGAACGTAGATTACATCATTCTTAGAATTTGTGAGTATTGGTATGTCTCTGCCACTGGAAGCTATAAGTAAAGGGAAATACACCTTGAGGCTTGTCATCTCAGAACTGGGAAGCTACTCAGGTCAAGGGCTGAATGTCACTGCCCGCGATTTTCACAGCAGCGTTGCCCTGACTGCAGATCTACCAATTACCGATATTTTCAGGACCTCTCTGAACTGTTCCAAGTAGACTCTTTGCAAGGAGAGTTAGCTGTGAGCCAGAGCCTGAACTGGTCTAAATTGAGACAGTGGCAATGAACTTAAGTAGAGTGCAAATTTAAATGCTTTAGAAATGCTGATTCTGAAGGCCCCTGTTACCACAAAAATTTATATGACATTAACAATCACACTTTTCTCTCTTAATTAGGTATGAAAAAAATTTGATACAAGCAAGAACAGGCACTGAAGTAGTTATTTTTATAGCATGATTAATTTTTAATTTAAAATACATTTAAAAAATAGCTCAGACATAACTGACTACTATGAGACAAAGTACCACTCTGACAACATTTGAATAGAAAACATAAATGAACCACACTAATTTTGAGACCCTGAAGGATTTTTCTTACTAGTGAGAATAATTCCTGGAAGAAAAGAGATTTGCCTGTCACCCTATCAAAAGCAAAACATTAGTTATCATACTTAAAAAACAAGTTTCAAACATACTACAAGACTGGATGTAACATGACATTGAAATAATTTATCATAGAAATATTATTTTCTACCTTTTAATTTTTATCTGAGAATTAAAGATTGGCTCCTGATAAATAAGATAAGTATTTGGTTTTGATCTCAAGAATAGTGGAAAGGTATGAAAAAACAGGGTGAACAGGAAAAGAGCCAGCAATCATATCATCCGCCAACCACAATGATGTTACTTCATGAATCCATAAATTTGCAAGTGAAAATTGTACAG
>NW_024884767.1:6056166-6098666 GCF_019232065.1 Centrocercus urophasianus | reverse complement strand
AGACAGTATTGATGATAGGTGGATGGTTGGACTAGATGATCATAGAGGTCTTTTTCAACTTTGTAAGTCACAGCCTATAGCCAAGTTGAGGGTCAGACTTGGAAACTCGTATGACTGAAATCATCCAGTTCTCTTAATATTTGGAGAAAAGGCGTCTTCAGCGGTTGAGTTAACAGAAGAAGAACAGGAAGAGGGATAGTATGTTCCTGGGAGAAACAGTGAAGTCCAAAAGCCATATCCTCCTTATGGCAGTAGTTACAGACCTTTGACACTTTACTGGCAGTTAAATTCCTTACAGATCTGTTTGCCAGAGGAAAGCATAGCCTAGCATTTGCCACTTTTTATTTTGTCTCTCTTCTATAGATTCTGGCTGGTTTACATTCCCAGCATCTCTTCCTTCTGCATTTATTATAGTAGGACAAATTCACTCTTGATTGATTTCACTAGAGTTAGGCTAAATTTGAATCTGGGCCAAAATTTTACATGTAATTGGATTTAAGATTTAATATAATATCTGAGTCAAATTTTTTTTTTTCCAAATTAAATCAGCACTATGGATAAAGAAATGGCCATAGGAAATAGTAGGACCCACTTCCTGTAGTTGCTCCTTTGCTCCTATCATTGATCTTTTAGAATATAAATTGAACACAAATTAGTAATAGAATAATTTACTATTTCACATGAATAATAAATGAAAAGGATGATTTACTATACATATATTTCTGCTTAAATAGGGCTTTACTTCTGGCCAGCCTGTCTTAACTTCACTTTAATTAAAAAATTGTTATATTGGTGTATGAAACACTACTGTAGTTTAGCTCTTACAATACATATTACAGTGACAAGATTACTCTAGCCAATATAAATAAATATTTCTGTAATAAATTTTGGAATATGCTTCAAAAAAGTCCAAAATACACAAAATGATACACTTTAAGGTTGCATAACCAAGCTATATCCCTATAAGACACTGGAAATACTCTTGTTTTGATCAAGGATATGGACAGAAGTCTTAATGTTCTTTCTGAGGTGGTGCTTAATACCAAAATAAGCACTATTTATCCAAAATAGTCAGATAGTTTTTCTACACACAGCTAAAGTTAACGTGTTCTCTCAACCAGAGTTTGCGTTACTTTAAGAGATTATTCTGTGTCTCAAAGCTTGCTGGGGACACAGATGGACTTGTTCAAGTCCAGGCAAGTCCTGGGCAAGGATTGTGAAATCCTTTGTCTTGGGGACAAGATGGACAAGGCCAGGGGCAACGAGAGCGAGATGAACTGCAGCTAAATAGCTGTGAAGTGCTCCTTTGTGTGGACTTACCTCAGGATGATGGCCATCTCAGGGGGTACTCAGTGACTCCTGCTCAAGACTCTTCCTTGTAAGCAGGAGAACAAGGAGGATAAAAGAGGAACCGAAAAACCATGAGGACAGGTTTTTCTGGCAACAGATTCCTCATGAAGCAGAACGTAGGATTCCCGGCTATCAGATTCCTCACGAAGTGCCACCAGCATGCTGACGAACTCTCCTGGGCCTGCTGCCTCAGCGCTGCTGCTTCCTCTAGTATTGGCTCCGCGCCTTCCTCCGCTTCCTGCCTGCTGCCCAAGGCCGCCACGCTGTGTCTCCCCGCCCCTCGCTGCTTCTGCCTCGGACCTTCGAACGTCGTGCAACAGGACTGCTGCTGGATCCTGGTGTCGACTATCCCCACTTTATGCAATTCTTGCATCTTTCCTATCTTTTCTGTCACCCTCCTTCCCTTCCCCGTCTTCCTGATTAGGTTTTTTTTAATAAACTGGTTGGAACAACATATGAACCGTTGTTTCTTAATCTCACGCCAGGTATACATATTAGATATTAAAAGAACCTCATCTCCCTCCTATAAATTGGAGCGAGACAGTTACCTACAACTTTAACTACATTTTTAAAGCCCTAGTTCTGTTTAGGAAATAAAAAGTTAGTTTTAATGGTCAGATTTTATGCTTTATTAATATTGTATTAAAATTAGGATAGGAAGTCTGTTCAGAGAGTGGCATTCAAACTTGAATAACATCATTTGACCTGCGTGAGATACAGCAGTGATAAACATTGTTTAACAAGTTGTGAAAGATTCTGGGTTAACAGCTTAATGATGGAATTCTCAGGTGGGACACAAAATTAAAGCATCTAAATCCAAAGGATGAAATCCTATTTGAAACTATAAGAACAGTTGCTGTGATGTATAATAAACATTAACAAAAAGATAAGAAAGTACATAGGGGAAAAGAACGTTTTTGGGAAAAGAAAACACAGGATTTTAGAAGGAAAATATCTTCTTTTTCCCCCTATATTTCTAATAACATTTTTTTTCTTCAAACAGTAGTAGCACAGTATGAACACTGATGCACAACTGATGCTTGATAAAATAAGCTATTTTCTGAAAATTCAGGATTTTCCTGTGCAAGGATTGAACTGTTTTTTACAACATGAATGAGTCTGAAAGAAGCCACATATGCAGGGAAACAGGTTATAAAGTTAAATGTAAGAAGATATACAAAAAACCTGGGCATGTTCCCATAATAATAGAAAATATGAATAGAATGACCTGTATTTTTAGCAGAAATTTTAAACACGTTTGTCAACTAATGTGTTAGTTATAATAGACATATATAATGCATACATTAACTAGAAATACTTCTAAAATGTATTTCAATTTGGTATTTAATATTATTAACATTTCACACAGATAAGCAACAACTCAAATTGTCCATTTACTAATTATCCAATCTCTCTGCAGATAGCAAGAATTATTTAACTTCCTGGCAGAGCTATTTTAATTTACCCAAGGTAGACTAATTATGGTTTCATATCTTTAAACACATTGGTTATATTTCCATTTCCGTGAGTCATTACATTAATGAAAACTGGGTGGAGTATGAGAAATCTGTCCGTTCTCCTTTAAGTGCTACAAATTAGGAAAACCTTGACTGAACTCTGAGGTTTTTTTTAATGTTGCAACTCTGACATTCAGAAGGTAGTATATATCTGAGATCAGTTTATTTTCATTTCCTCATTTTCTTAACCAAGGATTTCATTGCTCTCTGGTCATTTGCTAAGAAGAAATTCAGAAGAACTGAATTTCCAGTTAAACCATTGTTCCTGTCTGTTTGGTTATTGTAAATGAGTGGAAAAATCAATGAACCACTGATGTGTAAAAGATTCTATTCAAAGCCATTTCAACACTACTTAAAAAAAATAGAAAAAAATGATAGTTTCAGAAAATAGTGTTTGAAACAGCAAATTTGAGAGATCTGAAACTGAAAATAAACATGTTAGTGCAAGTTTCAGTCTTTTCTGAAAAAAAAAAATTGATTCATAAGACCACATATCAGTACAGTGAGCTTATCTTATGTCAAAGTAGAGAGGACCAATGTAGGAAGTCCAGAATGATGGAACAGCTTCCAGGAGGTGGGAAATTGATGGAAATTTTACCAGTACTTGTTCCAGTTGATTGTGAATATCTGATGGGGATACTGTCCCTGAGGCGCCTCTGAATGCAATATTTTTAGTGAGGCAAAATGCTTGAGCGCATTGAAATGCAAGTATCTCATCAGCATGAATATTTTACACAAAATACTTCGTACTAGTTCAATTCATTTTCAGATCCCCACGTATCCTTCTTCTGAACTGTGTTTGGCCCAGTATTCCAGCATTGTTCAGTATTGCTTCATTTTACTTAGATGACAGAAAATGATTCGTTGTAATAAACCTAATACATTTATTTTGCTACAGTTACTTACCAACAATTGAAAAGAGCAAGGGGATGTAGTAAGTAAGGTAAGTAAAGGTAAATAAAAGAAGTATTGAAAAAATTCCACTTTGATTTTCTCCTGAATATTTAGGGGCTGCATGTCTCAGCTTCGATGCTTGCGCAAACCAAGATGGTGAATACTGAATTTGTATTGAAAGTGTTCACATGACTGCAGATGGCTAAATGAAGCAGAAAGTGATACAGTCACACCTCCTAAAACTGCAGTTTTCCATGAACATACTTATTACATGTCAATCGATGTGCTGAGGGATGATAATTATATATTAGTAAATGTAGTATGCCTGCTATATGTTTATGTAATAGGCTCCTGCTTAACAGAAACTGCAGGGGACAATGTTCTCAAGTCTTTTCATTGGAATGTAGTTACAAAGGTAATTAAATATAACCTAAAGAACCTGGCTGCAGTAATTCCAAACAGAATCAAACATACATATGTAGGTACTTCATGTGTGAATTAAGACAAAAAATCTGAAAATTAGTAGTTAAAGGTCTTCCCTTCCCCCTTCTCCCCCCTTCTCCTCCCTTCTCTTCCATCCTTACACCTTCCCTCCACTCTTTTTCCCCCTTCTTTTCTCTAAGTTTCCATTCTTTTTCTTTCTATTCTTTCTACCAGGAGGATTTTGGTTGTTGTTGTTCTTTGTTTGTTTGTTTTAAATAGTTTTGGATAAAGATCTACAATCGTTAGGATCACTGGCTTTGCATCTAAAGCAGAATCATGTTTTATCTGACTGCTCTAGTTTTATTTTGTACTGCTGAGCGTTGAATAGGCATTGAATCATTTTTTCCTATCCACAAAGCCTCACTGGATTTAAAGTTACTGAATTATTATGTGTGAAAGTGACAATGAACATTCTGAAGACAGAAAGAAAAAAAATATATTATTCTGTATTTGCAAGTAATATTCCTGTGCTTAGTTCACATTTAGCTAAAAATTACTATTTTTAATTGGAATTTTCAATAAGAAACAGTACTTATTAATATTTAGTCTGATGCATCTGATTAGTTACTAGAATTCAAATTCATTCATCAGATTAATACAGTTTTAACACCTGGAAAAACAAAAATATACAATTAAATTTTCCCTACTCTATTTGATAGCACTGTTTCAATTTGCGTGGCTCTTTTAACTCCTGTTTTTTAAAATATATTTTTTTGCTTTAAATTGTGCTTGCAGTAACTGAAGCTAATGCAATGAAGTAGTTCATAACAAATTTAGGAATCAGGCTTACGGCCAGTCCAACAAAGAAACAGAGAGGGTTAGAGCAATGCAAACTTTTTATTTCCTTTGAGACAGTAATCTATAGCTAACAGCAACTGCAACTTCCCAAGAACAGGATCTTTAAGTGCTGTGGGTTCTACCGTTGGCTGTAGAAAACGCTATTTCTATCTATCAAGACATAAACATTGGCCATTGTCATTTTCTTTACTTAAAATTTTCCCAGCCTTTCAGCCATCAGCAAATCCAATCACTAATGATAATGCATTTTCATCCCTCTACTGTCAATAAAACATTAAATATCAGTGGAACAACACTCAATACTTGTGCTCTCACAAAAAATAAAATGGAAAAACTTCTTGGTTCACAATTATTTTTCATACTTAGCAGTACACCAGTTTGTTCATGTTTAACTAGGACAACACCCCATGCTTGCTTCTTAATAATTTACTCTTTCAGTGGGTAATTCAGTGAGAGGCTCTAAGAATGTTAAATACATTTTAGCAAAAATTATTAACAAGAATATTAATTTTACAAGATCTATTTTTCATAAATTGATTGTCATATCGCCATTCCTTAATATGTTATTAATTTTGTTCTATTTCCCTCATTATATATTTCACTATTTTGTCCTGGGAATAGTACTCAACCAGTCTTATGATGTTTAAATGAAAACATTTATCCTTTCTTAGATGGTAGTACAAGATTAGATTTCTTTCCAGATTTCCTTATTTTCTCTCATTTTCTAAGATCTTCAAAATTGAATACAAGTTAAATGGATTTTCTATTAAAAGATCATGTTTGGCTTTCCCATTCTCCACTAGCTTTCACATTCTACATTATAATTTAAAGCAATTCCTTGTCTGATAAAAATACATTATCTAGGTTTTCCTTCCATAAAGCAGAAATATTTACTGAATATTTATCCCTTATATGTCCTATAGAGAGCTGTATCATCTTGATTTGTAATGGTTTACTGCTATATACTTGTATTTCTATTAGAAAAATATTTACAAGTTTTAAGCTTTTCCTTTTACTCATTGCCCCAGTATCCACATCTCAATTTCCTGTCTTCTATCTCAGCCCTTCCTAAACAGTTATAACCAGTACGTTTCAACATTTCACTCACACATTCTTCAAACACTTTCCTCTTTGTAAGAGTTTTCCAGTTTCCAAAATCTTGCCCATCCTTGCTATTTGGATGAAGTTTACCTTCTAGAAGATTATAGGGTTATGTCTTTTTTTTTTTTTTTTTTTTTTTGTCTTTTTTTTTTTTTTTTTCCGGAAGTCTTCTGATTTGTGATGAATTGTGCAATTCATCCTCTCTGATTTATTACTTGAAGTAGTGTTTGTTGTAAGTAACAATATGAGATATTTTAAAAACTTTTTGTAGGTGATCGAGTCACCTTTGCTTTAAAACAGCTAGAAAGGAAATAGGCTTCTACAGTTTTCTTGCAATTTCCTGTAGAAATATTTCCTGTAGAAAATAATGTTTTTAGAAGGTTTTATTATGTTTTTGAACAAAAGATTTTTTTTAAGTGTTCAAAATAATTAAAAAAATGTTATTAGAAGGCAGATTTTTCTCAACCAATTAAGAAAGAGATTGAAAATACAGAAATATCAATGAGCTTCCAGAAGAAAGCCCGAGTTTATCTCCTGGCTCATATCCTCTTTCAGTTCAATGTGCTGAACTGCCAAGCAGCCATGATGGATCGTAATCATCCTCCTCTATAGAACAGCCTGTTAATGCTACAGTTTACATTGATTCAATATGTTGTGGGGAATTCAAGGCCCTTTCAGAACACTAGGGCATTAAGATTATGTCGAATAGTCAAAAACATTTGACTGTAACAACTTAGAAATCCTGTATACAAAAATACGTATTAAGAAAATAAACTGATCAAAGTGGAATATAAACTGCATTCTAAGTAGAACTGCAATATTCTAGCAGAACCTGTTGTGCCTGGGAAATGAACAGTCCAAGAAAAGGTAGAGTAAAATGTAAATCGTCTCACTCTCTGCAATGATTTTTAATGTGGTCACCTATGACTTCATGTTTTCTATGCTACTGGGCCTTCCATGCAGAATTTTCCTATAATACTCATGACTCATGGTCTCAGTAACTGAAATCTCCATGATATTGACTACATGTTTTCCTACAATATGTCCGTGAAGTTCAGACATCGACCACAACAGAGCCTTGTTTTATGTGAGCAAATGGAGAGAAATCTGTAGAGAGACTCTCAAGAGAAACCCTAACATTCACAGCACTTATGGTCTATTCAGCTAGGTGCATAAAAGCTTTGCTGATTTTCTGGCAATGCCATCGACTCTAAACTTTCTAGCTCTTTTCTTTCTGCAGTATACCTAAGACTCACAGGGAACGATCACCAGAAAGCTCTCCATAGAGAACATTATCCCACTGCAGTTTTCTGGCTTTTCTGTTTCTCAGCATCTCTTTATGCAAACTTGGCATTAAGTAAAAGCTCCAAAGAAAAGGAAAACAATTAGTAAACTACTTAAAAAACAAACAAACAAAAAACCTTGTTTTACAAGTAGAAAACCACATAAGTAGTTTTGATGAGAGCCCAGTGGTACAATAAAAGCTGGGGAGGGCCACCCAAATGGATGGGAAGAGTTGGTGTAAAATATTAGTATAGGTAAACTACTGAGTTTTTGCTCAGGAGCCACGAGGGAGCACTTCAGAGCTCTGATTTCTGCCCCATTCATCTGTACATCCCTTTGTTTTCCGTAATGGCCTTAATAAGATAAATAAACATTGCTGTAGCAAATGAATGAAAATATTACAAATATAACAAAATAATTCTCCATTCAGTCTCCGTTTATTTCCACAAAATAAATAAAGTCTGTATTTTTGTTCACTTTGAATTGCTTTATGTTTCTTTTAAGAACATTACGTTTATTTTTTAGTTAACCTCTATGAAAGGATTTTTATTTCCTTTTTTCCCTCAAACTTAAGAAGAAACACTGTGGAAGGGTGGTATGCCCCTTGTATCCCTTTTGACAGGAAGCAGATCCCTTTTGTACATCAGGCCATTGAAGTTTACACAAACTCAGCAAAGATTCACAAAGAGGACTGTTCCTAGCAAAAGCATTGTGCTCTTCTAAATTTCTATTTTTCTGCTATATTTGTAAATATGTTTCAGTGTGTTTCTACAGCCAACTGTTTTTACACTGAGCTACATTTTGATTTGCTGGGGAAAAACATATACAGTAAAAAGTTTCATAGACCGTCATAAAATATCTACACCTGTGTTAAAATAAAAAAATGTAACTGCATTTCTATTTTCTATTTAAAGTTTATCCTTTTCTTCCCTGTTAGTTTTGTTTTGCCCTTATCGTACTCACCCCCTTGCAAAGCACTTTCTTGCACAGCTACCCAGGTTCTCTGATTTTTTTCCCTTAACTTCATCTGCTCAAGAATGTCCCACCTATGCTCGCCCATAATCTATAATGACATTTTTTTTTCTTTAATTCATCTATATTTGGTAAATACCACTATAATCAGTATATATATAATCCATTTTACATTACCTGTACATTTGTCATATATATGACTTCTGTATGGAGGAGAAAAAGGAGATCCTTATGCAAAATACATAAGAAAGTGTACAGACCAAGAAAATCTCTATTTTAAAATCAGGTAACAGATTCAAGTTCATGTAAAGAAGATCTCATAACTGAAGTTCTATCATATGAAATCTTTCTATTCTCACAAGCAAGGCAATTTATTTGATAGTAGAAAGTTATTTTAATCAGTGGCATATAGTGTACTTAAACTATACAGTCCCATTTCAGAGGACGATGCTTTGGCAGCAGTAAGAACAGAGAGAAACAACTCTGTATTCTTGTCTGGTCCCCATTTCTCTCCAGGCCTCTTGCTGAGGGACATTACACACAGAAAATGAACATTATCACCATCTGTTGGCTGTTTGGTGATGTATGTGGAATGAGGTACCAGCTCAGTTCCTTAAAAACGGGTGGCTGTGTTTAAAGGGAATAATGAAAATTGAAATGCTGTACTCACTGGTGTTAAAAGCAAAGAAGCAATGGACTGGGGTGATTTGATGCACCAACTATCAGTGCAGAAACAGGATAAGCAGGCTATAGGGTGCTGAAGGTGGAAGCGCCCTGACATGGGAGCAAGAGGCTGGAGAAGCAAAGCAGCTCTGATGCCTCCAGAGCCTATTCACAACTGTGAAACACTAAATGCTCTGTTTAAACAGGTAGCTTGAAAGTGCCACACAAAATCAAAACTTACGCGATGCATGGCGCTCAGCTCTCACTTGCAGAAGTTTTGTACGCCCTCTTTGCTTGTGCTCAAATCACTTTACGAAGCACCAGTGCGCTACAGTAAATGCTAAAATATTCATGTCCACATAACTTCAGAATAATGAAAACATGCAAAAAATATTAATTTGAATCAGCATTGGGACTGAACTACAATTAAACATACTACCCTCAGATTAAAATGTAAGGTCCTGGTTAGATCCTTTGAGAGTAATTCCCTTGTAAGACTGTTTATAGAAGATTATATTTTTATTGGTGACTGTGCTGTAAAATTGATGACTGTGAAGCATAATCTATTTCTATAGCTCTGAATTATTTTTATAATTTAAATCAGACTTTTTATTTATTTACTTATTTATTCATCAGCAAGTATGTCGAAGTCAAACAGGACAGTTAGAAGAAAGAGGAACTGAAATATGGTAGCAGACATGGGAGAGCTCAGGAAAAGGAAATTTTGACTGGAAGTAAGGAAACATTTCCTAATGCAGATTTGTCTTAAATTTTTCCAGGATACTCCAATATGCAACTCCAGTGCAGTATTGATTACATATAGTAACATGTAATAAGTCACTTGATCTTTCTTTAGTTAACATTTGGGATTCTGTTTCTGAAGAGTGGTTCAGACTTTTAGAGCCTCCTATTTGGGAAATAATCAGCTTTTCAAAATACTTAGTAGTTTGCAAAAAGAACACATTTGTTTCTTCAGTTGATCAGTCTCAGGAATGACTTTGATAAAGACATCAACAACAAAACTACATATCTCAACAAAATTGAAGACTGTTGGAGAAATATTCCTTCTTTTTTTTTTTAATTAAAAAAAAATCGGACACCAACCAATTCAGTAGGAAATGGTAGTAAGTATACAAAAAGTATATGCAATCTGGGAAAATTAGTGATTCCTCTTCCTCAAACTACACCCAATATAAGATCTGTGTTGTGGCCTCTCAAGCATACTTCATCAGCTATTTTATATTGAAGAAAAAATAGATTATAGAAAAAATGTAGATGTATTTTTTAATAGAAATGTAAATAATTAAATCTGTGGTAAAATCACAGCAGATATTCAGTAAAACTACAACATAATCAAGACATGAAGCTAAGAAATCCACTTCAATCCAAAGTTTTCTGCAAAAAATTAAACAAAGTGCATAAAATTAGCATCACACAATTAAAACTGCTAAGTATTGTCCTGCCACCAGAGGACTATGGAAATATGCTTTTTTTTTTGTTTTGTTTTGTTTTTCCACCGTGTCTTGTAAACTATTTTTGTTTGCTCTTGAATACGCAAAACGCACTTAGAAGATGACATTACAACATTCCCAATTGTTACATTCATCACATTTCTCCCTCCCTAATCCTCTTCTTTGAATTAAAGGGGAAAAAATCTGCTGAACACTAATTATTTAACCTTACCTCCTACCTACTTTCTCCCTTTATTCTGAGGTTTCTTAAGGGCTATAATGAGCTGTCCCCACACAAACAGGCCAAATTAGTGGATAATTACTGCTGGGTCTGTGAATGTTCTCACTCCTCCTTTCTTACAGTTTCACAACATTACCAGAATGGTCTGTCACCTCCCTACCAATTAGGCACAATTACTACTTTATAACATTAGTGGTGGCAGGCTTATTATGTTGGTAGGGTTGGGGTGAGTGGGCAGTGAATCAGGCCAAAGGAGGTCATTATTACATTGATAACTGTGCAGCCCTCTCACTTAATTTTTCAGGACAAAAGTTACACGCATAGTTCGGAAGGGAAAATTGAAAGGTTTTTTTTTTAGAATTTTTAAGTGAACCATTATCATTTTTTGTGCCCCCAGGGTTTACAGGCGGTGGCGCTGATGCTTGCCTGAATTTGTTTCTTCTTTTCCTTAAAAGATGTCTTTTGGCTGACAGAAATTAATCTGTTTGTCTATCTTTATCAGATTGAAGTAGATATATTATGTCATGTCAAAGGGAGTTACACTGACCTCAGAGTGCACCAAAACATTCCCTTCAAATCTGTATTTAAACAAGGGAGTTCAGGTCAAGATAAATCTATGTTAAATGCTCAGAGGAGGAAAACTTCTAATCTTTTATAAACAGTACGATGTATGTGGTTAATTTCTGCCTTGCTTTAGGAAAAAAAATTAAATTCCCACCACACCCTGAGATTTCCTTTTCTACACTTTGCTTTTAAATGAAAAAATAAGGAGATATTTCATACTGTCTGTTGTATAAGATTCTATGATACAATGATATGTATCATAGAATACATTGGTATTCTATGTCCAAGTCACTTAGTATACTGAGAATTATATTACTTACCAATTTAACAAAAGAAGTCACCAAAGTTTCTTACTGTCATTGAAAACACCGTCCTTAGTGATTTGCTTTAAACAAAAAAACTTCCATTGGCCCTTTTTTGTTCTCCTACTCTTAGAGCTTCTAGGCTTTTCTTGAGATGCTTCCAGTGGTAAGTGTAGGATATTTTCTTGCAAATAATAACAGAAAACCAAAGATAATGTTTTGGATGGCAAGCAATGGGCAAGTACATTTAGTTTCAAATTGTTATGGAAAAAACTGAGAAATGCTATGATAACAATGGAATTTAGCAAACTTTTTCTATGAGAGATGCTCGGAGAGTAATGTCTCCTATTTTATGATGTTGGCCCACTCTGTCAGAGACAGATGTTGTTGATATGGTAATAGAGGTTGAACGTTCCCACCAATGTTTCTGTACATTTTGTTGCTGTGTGACAGAGAGCAGCAGAGGAGCAGTCTGACAAAATGACGTCTGACATGAAAGCACAGATGAAGTAAAATTGTGTCACTGAACTCCTCCATGCAGAAAAAATGGCACCCCTTGACATTCACTGTCACTTGGTATATGTTGATGGAGACCACACAGAGCACAGTGAGGTGGTGGGGCAGTGCATTTCAGCAGTGGTGAAAGCAATGGTGAAAGACCAGCCATGTTGGAGATGGCCACACACAGCTGTCACACCATGAATTGAAAAGTGTCTTGATATGCTCATCCATGCAAATACACTAATGGTTGTGACTGTGTTGTAACTAAGAGTTTACTCTATCAAGTAGTGTTATTGTGCTCTTTGTTATAATGGAAATTTGTTATACGGAAATAAATAGGAGGCATTACTTCCAGAGCAACATACAAAGACATCACAATCTTAGAGAAAATAATAGTCAGTAATGACTACAAATCTATAAAGCTGCCATTGCTTTTCTAGGTTGTGAAAACTTAAAACAACTTTCTCATGGAATATACTCAAGTATGTTTTAAGACCATATATTTAATTATAAATACTTATAATTGGCTCTGATTGTTAATCTAGTTAATCAAGGGTTTTGCTAAACAAAGAACAGACTGACTGTTAACTGTTTTGGCAGCACTGAGATTGCAAGTACACAGTTCATGAGAGTAGCCTTTTCTCACTGTAAACTGAGTTGAGACAACAGTGAAAAGTTCATCTATTCATCTTTTGCTTCTTTTTTTCCAACTAGTTAATCACTATTTTAATTACAGGAACTTTTCAGATGGAAACATCACTTCTGAAACTAATACTTCTAACTCCTGTTGGGTTACTCTGTGCAGAAAGCTGATTTCTGGCAAGTTGTAGAAAAAAAATCTAAGAGGGGAAGAAAGCTGGGTAGAATATATGACAGCTGGAGAAGATGGTGTTTTCTTTTAAACACACTCTGAATAATACCATGAGAATATCCTTACATGGCATATTATTCATGTCTGTATTAAATTTGTGAACGGAAATATTTCAAAGTATTTTCACAGCATCACCCTTTATCAATCCAAATTGTTTTAAATACCTTTTTTCTCTCTCTTTGAAAAACTGTTAAAATTTAAACTAAAGGGATGATACAAACATTGTAAAGGTAATGCGAAGCTCCTTTGAGTCACAAAGCAAAAAATCCTATGAATTATATAATTCCTCTTCAAATTTCTATCAAATAGCACTAACACATGTATGCATTTTTGCTCACACCATGTTATTTTATGGAATTCCAGTGTGTTTCTGCTTCATACGTGGGATGGGATCCTAATTACACTGAAATCAAGAGCAAACTGTTTTCATGTCTCAGCTTTTATCCACTGACTCAGACTCAAAAAAATTATCCATTGAAAGGACTGTGCAATTATTCATACAAAAGTGCAGCTAGTCATGAAGGCAAGAAAGAACAGAAAACAAAAGAAACAAAGTTGAAATGGTGTCAGCTATATATCATATAAGATTAACAGTCACTATGCAAATAAATCGTCTTGTTCCATAGGGACTTTGAGAAACAGATGTAAAGTTTGAACTTTACAACTATTCTCCAGGCCTTCAGTTTATCAAGCCAAGACAACTTCTTAGTTTAGAGAATGGGTGTCCAAGGCAACTTCTGATTTCGAAGTATAGGCATCTAACGTTTCGGATTGGCTGGGTTGCACTGTATAAAGAGGAATTGTCTTGGGTTGTACATGAAATAGATAATAAATTTAATGTACGTAAGTAACAAAACTCATTTTTAATATATTTTTCTTATTGATAAAAAAAAAGAGAGCAACAAGAACACAAATCTACTGGGATATTTGGCCTTTTAATTGAGAAATTATGGCATCAATGATTCGGTGGAAGGGGTTGCAATACCTAGTGAGTTCTCAAGCTGTTTGAGATTTTTACTGAAATTTTACTCTTTCTGTGATTCATCCTTGAAAACAGTTGTTCACAAATGTGTGTACTACAAAAAAGAGATGAAATGAGTAAGATTGAGATTGTGAAGCAAGGAACGTTTCTCTTGGTAAGATAGGCCTTACGAAACTCCAGTAAAGAGAAATAATCAATTTTTTGAAATGAATATCTGATTGCAACTCTAGTACATACCATTTGAAAATTTTCTGGCAATAGCATTTTCAGTCAATTTACACTGACTGAAAATAGTCACAAGTATACAAAAAATTGATGGTTTTTTTTTTTTTTTTGCAATCTATCTTAAAACCTATTCTCAATTTTTTTTTTGTCAAAATGGAAAACAATTCTGCATATTTTTCACTGTTCAGGGTGCTGCACTTGGGTAGGGGTAATCCCAGGTATTTATACAAACTGGGGGAAGATCTCCTTGACAGCAGCCCTGTGGAGAAGGACTTGGGGATCCTGGTAGGTGAGAAGCTGGACATGAGCCAGCAGTGTGCACTTGCAGCCTGGAAGGCCAGCTGTGTTCTGGGCTGCATTAAAAAAGGGGTGGCCAGCAGGGAGGTGATTGTCTGCCTCTACTCAGCTCTTATGAGGCCCCGTCTGCACTACTGTGTCCAGGCCTGGGGCCCTCAGCACAGGAAGGATGTGGAGCTCTTGGAGTGGGTCCAGAGGAGGGCCAGTAAGTTGATGAGAGGGCTGGAGCACCTCTGCTATGAAGAAAGGTTGTGGCAGCTGGGCTTGTTTAGCTTGGAGAAGAAAGGCTCCTGAGATACCTCATTGGCCTTCCAACATTTGAAGGGAGCATATAAACAGGAGGGGAAACAGCTGATTATGAGGGTGAATAGGGGAGGTTTAGGTTAAATGTTAGGAGGAAGTTTTTCAACTCAGGCCATTCTGTGATTCTCTGACTCTGTTTATCCAACCTATCAAAAAGCATAGAATTGTTTGCCATGACTTGAGCTTACCATAATTTATTTGGGATGCACAGATAAGTTGATTTTCACCTCAAAGATGCATATTTAACTAATTCAAATGAGCAGCAGTATGCATTAAAAGTGGTAGATTTGTGGATCATTTTTAATTCTTGTGTTCTGGCACAAATTTTTCCTTTGCTTCCATACACCCCTTGTTTTAATTTCACAAATCACAAAATTTTAGCATTTTACCCCAACTTAATTAACTTCTAAAAAGTAAATGATGTCCTCATAATCAGCATCCACACTTTCATGGAGCTCCTGGAAATAATGATGATTTGTTCCCTCAGACTATATGAAATTCCCTGCTTTGATGACAATTTACACAGTATTAATTATTTTTAAAGCTTTCACACATAAATTTTCTTGATATACGTTGCAGTGATATTTCATCAAATTTGAGTTATCGGTGACAATTTTGCCATCTTGTATTAATTTTACAAGTCCCTCTTTTTATACCAAAATTGCTTTGATGCCAACAATAGCAGTACCAGGTATATTGACAAAGGCTAAAGAAAATCACGTTAATATAATTTTTACTACTTCCTGCAAATCCATAGATTTACCTGTGCCCTTTAATGACACCAAACAGGCTATTTCTTCAATGATATTATATTCATTACCAATACTTATAAAAAAAATGGAAAACTGAGCCATATCTGTAGCATCAGTTCTTCCATTTATCACCAAAGCATCAAATTCAAAATGAGCCGCTTTCTTCTCCAAATTTATTTTGATAGATTTTTCTGTTGTTTTTTTTTTGTTGTTGTTGTTGTTGTTGTTGTTGTTGTTTTCAGTTCCTTTGGCTACAGTCTGGTGAGAGAAACTGATTTTAGGAAAATTCTTTTTTTTTTTAATTAGGACACACTTTCATCTGTCATGTTTTCCATACACTATTTAATAACCTTACCAATGGGTTTGGTATGTTTCCAAATCAGATTTGCTACTACATAACTAGCTTTTACAACATTTGAGTTGTAACTTAAAAAAGGAGAAATTGTAGAGATGACAGATTTTTTCAGTTTCGTTATTTTGTCTTTATAAAAAATTACTTGATATGCTTAAAATTTGGCAAGCTTTTGAACATAATTCAATTAAATTTTAACCTTTGAGAACTGTCATGATTTCTTTATGAATTAAGTATAGAGTAGTATTATTTGTCTCAACAAAGCAGTACTCATCCAAACTCCCTTCATCCACAATTTTTCTTTTTTGGGATTCTGTTTTCCTTTGAGATGACATTAGGTAAGCTGAATCATTATTTTCAGCAATCACCGTGTTTTACTCGCCAAATGGTACAAGTGCATGTAATGTGTAATATGTGAGGTTTTCAATTCAACTGAGGGTGTGTGATGCAGGTGCAAGAAGTGGTAGAACTGCACTAAACTCTCCTCTTGTCTTAATTTCAACCCAGTGAGAGTTAATTGCAAACCAGTGTTTTGGTGTGCTGGTAGAACCTGGCAGAGTGACTCAACATTCCTTCCATCTGTTCTGACCTTCCTAAGCTGAGGTTGGAAAAAGGATGCCAAGCACAGCATCCATGAAAACCGTTTAAAAAGTGAATTATAAAATAAATTTACCTGCATAGTAATCTAGTTCTTCCTGAGTGGTACCAAGGGGAATACTCAGGGAAACAGTGATGGTAAAATGCATTTGCAGTAAGCAATTGAAAGACAAAAAGCCAAAAAGAAAAATTCATCAGGATTTTAGTATCTTAGTGAAAACTGTACCAGAAGATTCATTCACCAAACCTTCAAGATCATCATGAGGAGGAACATTTTATGACATATAATTTGCACTGATTTCATTTTTTATCTCATTATCTCTATCATGAGGTACTAGTGAAAAAAATCGGATTAAAGTCATGTCTTCCATGTGCCATTCATACACTGCTGCTGCAAATAGCAAGACAAAGAACTTAATTCCATTGTCTATTTGATATTATGAGTATATTCGAAACTGACAGCCCTTCCACATAAAATCATTTTTCATGATTTTTCCAAAGATTTCATAGCAATGTATGCTTCAGTCTGGAAATATATGAAAACACCGTTTCTGTTGCATGTTGTTGATGGAAGGTTTGCATTGAGACTCCCCCCTTTTGTGGTCTCATGTTTATGAACAGGTATTTTGTGGGATTTTTTTATGGGCCTTTGACACATAAAATCTTAGAAAAGTCAGAAAGAAAATAAAAAATAAGAAAAAAGTTTTGTGCAGAATTAGAACAGCCTCTGTTTCTCAACATGAACTGGAGGAAAATAGTAGTGATGAATGAACCTCAGGTGGTTCATAGCAATACCTAAAATATTTGTACTTAACTAAGGTATATTTACATCTTTTCAAACTGGCAGAATCCTATGTACAAGTCTGCTCTTGAGATTTTCCCAGTGCTCGGGCTTCATGCAAGAATCAGAAACAATAGCACTCATTCTCATGCCAGTCCATTCCTAGGTTTCAGCAACAACAGAAAAATGAAAATCAAGTTCTGGGGCCTACCGATAAAAGAAATAAAAAGAGTAAAAAACATTTCTTTATATCTACCTTCAACATATGTTATTATTATTATTATTATTATTACTATTATTATTATTATTTTGAAATGACTTATCTTTCTCCTAAATTAGCATGCTTATTTTTTCAGAAGTATCTGAAATTTCAGATTTACCGTACAAATCACATAGCTCCCTCCATGTTGATATTTAACTCCATCAGGGGATGATTTTTGAGACTGGCAACATACTATTTTCTCATAAATAAATCTGTTCGATACAGGTAGAAAAATAACTGGCATTTTCAAACTAATTAGTTAGTCATCAGATTAACTAGAGTTAATGTGGCTGTATGCAGCAGTTGCAGCAATCAGTTTAGAGAGAAATTTTACTAATTACTCTCAACTTCTCTACAAATATATGAGCACCTTATGATTGCTAGACATGAAGAGTGTCCTAAGCAATCTAAGTATTCCTACAACCGTCAGGAAGGTCCACATACAGACATAAAGCAACTCAGCACTGAAATTGGCAGGAGACAAGTCCAGGATGACCAGGAAATTTTATGAAGGAGTTTTGACTAAATTGTCATAACGCATGAGTAGGGCAGTCATTTCTGCAGATTAGATCTCCAAAGGTTTTAACCCCATCTTCCTTGCCAGTGGCTTGAGAAAATCAAGACCATGCCATGGCCCACCTCAGCTAGTATACCTTATTGCACAGCTAAAGCAGCTGTCTATTTGGAGCTTATAAGTTTAACCTAAATGGCCTGTTTGGTTTGCAGATGTAAACAACATACTTTGCAGTGCTGTAACTTGAGTGGCTACAGAATTTACCTTCTCATGCTGAACTGAAAGAAAATTCTTATAAAAGGGGAAAGTGGTACTGTACTTAAAAACTCACTAGAAAAAGTCTAGCTCTACACTTCTAGTGTGATTCTGTTGCTTCTATGTGTATTACTACTTTGTATGGAAACAAAATCAGTTTTTAGTGGTATCATTCCATCTATCTTCTTTTATAAACTATAAATTATTTTCATATTTCTGAACTTGAAAATTAAAGTGGCCTTTCCTCAACACAAAGTTTATATCTATCTTTAAAGCAACATAAAAATATGTTACTGATTTCACAGTATAGTGGTCCCAAGGAAGCTTTACAGGGCTAATTGAGAAGTTCACATATAAACATAATTTGCTTTATTGTCAAATAAATGTTAATTTAATATTTTTACACACATTGCTTCTGTTTTTAATTTGGAAAATGACAAAGAAATAGAAAATGTACTGTAGGGAACAATTCAGAATTGCTGGAAAGATGAAATAGGTGACCTACAAAACTTTCTTCTTTTTAAACTTCCAGTGCCTATTCCTTTGGTACAGACAACAAAAATGAGTGGAAAAGTAGTACACGTGTCTTAAAATTAAATTGGCTTATTTATACTACACAACCACTAAAGCAACCATTACTTTTTAGTCACTTCTCGTATGTCCACAGAGCAAATTCACATTGTCCCTTTCCATCATGATCTGACACTTCAGACTAAGGGTGGCAAGTTAAAAGTTTTGTCTGATCTCTACACCTTCCTCTTAATCCTCTGTCACTTTGCATTGCCCTTCCATGAGCGCCACAACAAAAATTAGTCCAAACCACGTGGTGGCATGACTCAGGAACTGCTTCCCCTAATAATTTAAATCTGACCAAAAAAAAGGATTTTTCTGAATATTTCTGTGAAAACTACAGCAGGCACAAAGAACATGATAACACTACTTATGAGAGCAAGCTCTCAGCTAGAAAACACACTCTTTCCACCTAGTGACTACCATCAGCTGTGCATTTTCACCAGAGATGAACAAGGCACGCATGCTGTACTCCTCAAAACCGGCATCCACAGAGGTCACATACTGGTACTGTTGCCACTGCTGAAAGGTATCACCCAGTGCCTCACATCCACTGTTTGGTCTCCATCAACATTCAGCAAGTGTTGATGAATGTCAGTGGGTGCAATTTTTTCCACATGGAGGAATTCAGGGACACACCTTTACTCCATGCACGCTTCAATGTCAGCTGCCATTTTGTCAGATAGTCCCTCTGCTGCCATCTGTCTCACTGTGACAACAAGTAATGCGATATTGGTGGGAAGGTTCAGCCTCTGTGCAAGACCACTGACATCCGCCTCAGACACTGTTGGCCAACATCATAAAACAGGAGGCATTACTTTCGGAGCACTCCTATACGCTGTTTTAGAAGCCACTTGAATATGTGGTTTGCAGTGCAGGTATGCAAGATAAGGGGACAAGAGAGGAAGAAGTAAGATAACAACAACAGACATTTCTGTTAAGAACTTTGTATCTTTACCATTTGCATATTTCAGATCCTGCATCTGATCTTTTAAAGAGATCTAACACCAAATCTGTCCTTTGTGTCATTTGTTGTTATCTTAGAAAGCCTTAGATTCTCTGGGTTGGATATGATGCAGTTAAGATGTCCAAGCTTTAAGGATCAGGTAGATTCAAGAAGACAGAAAGAAGAACGTTATGGTTCTTTGTTTTGTGCAGTGTTTCTTAAATAGAGGCAGAAACAGTTAAAAAATCTTTTTTAAAAAAATCAGATCTTTTCACTTAATTCTGTTCAATGCACTGTGTTTTCATATGCTTGGACATGAAAAAAGTGTATCTTTTCCATGCAGGGTAGACAGTTAGTCTCAGAACATCTTTCCACAGCTTCCTCTCTTTTTTTTTTTTCTTTTTTTTTTTGAGCTGAGTTTTATACTACTGAGTTGTTATGATACTCCCTTTCTTTCTCACATGTTTTGGCTGTGTCTAGATGCCAAACAGTACAAACTGTTTATCAGTTTGGCTTATCACCATGTGGTTAAGTTTGGCTTAATTTTGCTAATTCTGGATAGCATTTTTGTAGCACATTAAGTTTTCATGTGGACTATATGATCCTAGTGGTCTTTTTCAACCTTTATGGTCCTATGATTCCTATGATTCATTTATGTCCAATTAACATCACTTATTTCTTTTGAGTATGTTACAAACCAAAGAGTGGGTAAGGTTTTCAAGTACACTTTTCCAAAAACCTGACACACTTCCTCCTCCAATCATAATTGTGTGTTCAAACACTGTGTAAAATACAAACAAAAGGTAAAATCTAAGCATCACATCTACCTCCTAGAAGTATATCTTTGGGGATATGCTGCCTTTTCAATCCTACTGCTTATATAAAGTGCTATACAAACAACAACCGAGGGTGAATGTGGCTTGTTGATTTCAGCTTTATGGACCAAGCACTCTTCTTAGGGGGCTTGCAAACCCAGTCTGAATTTATAAAATTGCACCAAAACACCTGCACCACTTTACCTTTTAAGTTTAAGCTTTTTCCTTTTCTTTAAAACTTATATATATGTATATATGCGTGTATATAAAAGCCACAAATCAAAACCAAGAAAAAATAAAAATAAAATAAAAAAATTTCAAAAGAGAAATGGTTTAATGCATGAACTAAAAAAAATTTCTAGATTACTAGACAACCTTAAAATGCTTGTTACCAAACACTGTGGACCACTGTTTCAGTCCCTTTGCATGTGTTGTACACAAATGATTCCCCTCTGCTCCCATCTATAAGCTCAATTGTATTCATTTTACATTTATTTTGTTCACTGTTGCATAATCTTACAGAACTATGACTTACTAAATCACTACCAGACTTTCAAGATAAACACCTTACAGAAAGTAAAGCAATTCTTAACTTGCAGAGGCAATGTTGGTGGTTAAAGGAAGGAATACCTGTGCAATAAAATATACTACTTTTGTGACTGCTATATGTCTCCTCCCCTGCTTTTCCTCTCCACCACAGCATAATAAATGTCTAGTTAAAAGTTTATGTAATAGGATATAGCCAATTCAATCATTCTTGAAAAGCACCAGCATACATTTTATCTAACAAGTGCATCTTTGCAAATATTAATGAATAACAGCAATTATTTTTCTAACAAAAATCAGTGATGAAACTGAAAAATTCCTTTGCATTATACTTCATTCATTTTGCCTTCTTTCTGCAATCTGTTGATGGTACTTTTTTAGGTCTTCTATTGCCATTTAATTTTTGTACTTTTTTTATATGATTTCAAGATGTCTTGCTAAATTTTAATGTGGTCTAACACACAACTAAGAAGGAAAATCAGGACTTTCTGTTGGCAAAGAATACTGTTGGCATTAGATAAATATTCACTTGTTTAAGTAAGTACATGTCATCTCATAAGAGGAAACTGAAAGTCAAAGCAATTAAACTGTACTTCAAGGACACGTGACATCTGTGAGGGACAGAGGCAAGGAGAAAACATAGGCATCTAAATTCTCATTCAGTTTACACCTAACACTGACTGTGTTATATATTTCATGCAACCTATACATATCTGGAATGCAAATGCATGTTTTGTCTGCTGATCTAGCAGTAGATATGCAGCATATCATAATTCAGCTTCCTTAAATTTTTTAACTACATAACCTTATCACATTGTTTTGTCCAAGGACTCTTTATGGACATATTTGCTGACTGGGAATAGACTTGGCACTAAACTGAAGTCTGAGCAAGAAGTATATTTTTTTATTGTGTTGTGCTTTCATTAAAATATAGCATCTTGTCTAAGGCCTGTATGAGGTAGTATAAAATTGATTTATAGTGCATGCATTTCCATTCATCTTTTAAAACAGCATTAAAAACGACAATTTTCTATTATGTAGTGTGTACATTTTCTTGATATTTAAAGGTTGTCTTAATGGTCCTCATTGTTAAGATTAAAACAGCAATCATCTTCTAAAATACCACAATTCTTTCTGTTCCTACAGACAGAAAATATCTAATTCATTTGTGCATATTGCACTTAAACAAGAGGATGTGCCAGTTTTAAATGCATGCTACATCCACAATATGTTCAGAGAAAGGAGAGGAAGAGTATTTTCTAAGCTGTAATTAATGTCCTTCTCTCATTTGGCCAAAAAGCAGCCCACTATAATGTAATAGGTATTGCTAAGCTGACATTCTTCCACTGCCTTCTCTCCGATGGCAGATGAAAACTTCACTTGGAATTAACGTAGTCATTTTTACTGTTTTTCAATTTTTAGTATCCAAGTTATCCATGAGTTTTATTGGAGAAATAAGGTAACTTGAAGCATCAGGTTACACTGTACCACAGTGTAAACCTGTCAACATAGACTCCTGTAATAAGTTCACGATCACAGATCTGAAGTACATTAACCTAGCACCTTGCATTACAAAACTTGATGTTTGTGCTCTGTGTCCAGCCAGCCACTAAGGATTAGGTCCAACTCGAGTCAAGGCTGACACAGCTAACTCAGACAATGGACCGAAAGCTGGAACAGAAAGGCAATATTTCTTTGAGTTCATGCAGTTAATTTCATTGCATGATCCTCAGGAAAACTGCCAGGAGAAAGACTGTTGGAGAAGAGGATCTTATAGAAGCAGGTTTTGAGATGTTCTGAGGTAGTAGGAAACAGCTATGAATTGTCACTAAACCAAATAAAAGCATAATCTATTCCCCTACTGTTATCACTTGTTAATTTGAAAGTAGTTTCAAAAATGCTCAGATACCAAGTTGTCCCACAGCCTCAGCAGAGCCCTTTGGCACAAGCCAAAGCCTCACTTCCAGTGGCACTTTTTGTGCAGCTTTAGCTTCAAATGTGTGCACAATAATGTATTTCAGACAATTAGAAACAAATAGCTTAAAAATTTGCATCACACAGCTTCAAACATCTGGGGAATCAAAATAGGGCAGAACATGTTAATCCTGCTATCCATGTGACGCTACACAAAGCAAAAATGCAGATGAGTTCTGCACATAGCCTGTTTCTATCTTTGGGACAAAATTTACTCTTTCTTCATTCCACTCTAGTGGGAATTCATATGGAAGAAGATGGACACAGCACACAAATGGGAGCACATTTTTTTCAGGCCATGCTCCTGTCCTCTGTGGCCCAAGAACTCTGCTCTGATTTCTCTTTCCAAAACAGAATCTCATAAAAGCTCCAGAAATAATCACGTTGTAGAAGTCCAGGACTCAAGCCTGTTTCTTTTTGCATTCGTACTTGTTTCAAACAAGTGTACAAAAGAATTACTCTAAATTTGCAGTGGCACTATGGCAGTCAAGCCCTGAAATGCTTTAATCCTCTGCTATTTAACAGTATGAAAGTCAGATTGCCAAAGAGTACCAATGGGGGAACTCTGTCTATGCTCTGATATCACGTTACCTATTTCTGTCTATAAAACATTTCCCTCTTGGTTTTTCCAGACTCACATCAAATGTGCACAAAAAAGATAAACTCCCCAAGAGATTATTCTGACATGGGGTTGAACACACACTTAAGAAACTGCTTCATTTTGGCAGGTCCTGATATTGATGGACTATGCAAGCCTAATGTCCAAACCTTTTCTTTCCCTTTTTTTTTTTTCTATTTCTTTCTATTCTTATTTTTTCCCTTCCACCCAGAATAACTCATTGTAAAAATTGGCAGCCAGCCTACCATTTGAAAGTGAAGAAAACATCTTGATTTAACATCTGAGCAGGGATTTTTTTTTTGTCATCTGTAAACAATTGGACCATATGTAGTGTGATGGGAAACATGAAGGCTGTGATAGAATATCATTTAAGGAACCTGGTGTTTAATTACTGCTCTTTGTTAGCTGGAATAGAAATTAGCTTTAAATATTTAGTTTACATTGTCTACATAAATGCATAGAGAATATTTCACAGTAAGTTTAAGTTGTGGAGGTACTGATTGCAGAACTACTTTGATTATTTGCAAGAATAGGAAAATAAAGTTATAGATATTTCTGTCTCAAGAAAAAAAGAAAGATAGGATAAATTAGGATTTGCTATCTGTTTCCCAAAGAGTTCCTGAAACTTCTCTCAGCACTTTCCTGTTTATTTTCATTTTTCAGGAGGTAAGATCAAATCAAAGCTAGTGTAACATTATTAATAAAGCGAGAGGGAAATGTCTTTCTCTTACATGCCCAGAATTGCCCGATTTACCATCAAAAGTCTCAACACATGTAATTCAGGTAAGACTTTCTCAAATGTTTCTTAAGAAGTCAGAGAAATCTAAAAGAAAGCATAATCTGAATGTTTAACTCCCCCCTCCTTAGCCCAACCCTCCTTCCTCTATCTTGTAGATAAGACAAAGACTCTGTGCAGCAAGCACTCCTTTACATCTGCCCAAGATTACAGTTCCTTTTAACACTGACAGTGTTTCCAAAATGCAGCAAGAAAAATAAGAAAGAAAAGAAAGGGGAAAAAAAAAAAAAAAAAAAGAGAAAGCAAGAAAGAAAGAGAAAGGAAAAGGCAAAAGAACAGAAAAAAAGGGGGGAAAGAAAGGAAAAAGAAAACAAAGAAGAAAAATCTATAGTTGAAGGAAGAAAACTGGCATCAAAATGACACGTGACAATTTGACTAGAAAGGGAAAAGCATATTTCTGGTGTGTCAACATATCAGTGTCTTTATAAATACATGGTTCTACTAAAGAAATAGAACCAAGCAGCATATATTACTGTGCAGGATTTAAACTGAATAAAGGAAACATCAAGTTTCCTTGATACATACAGTCCAGTTGGTCATGTGCATTTTGAGACTTCATGTCTTGGACCCCTTGGTCTGGCAGAAACACAGAGGAAATGACCTTCTCTCCTGACCTACATATATCAAAGAATGCTCTTGTTATTCCTGAATCACATAGGTCCCATGAATTTCACTTCAGCAGGAAGGCTCAGGCTCCTGGGGCTATTCCTTCTGCACTAGAAAGGGGGAAAATAGGGTTCCCACTTTGGTTATGTTTGATTGTTCAATACTGCAAATATGAAATATAAAGCAGAGATCCTGAGTTCCTCGCAGTGTACGTGCTCTTTCCCATGCTACAGAAATTGTCAGGAAGAAAACTGCAAACAACTCTACTCTAAACTCTATCCCCAAAACCTCCCACAGAAATATCAGTTCTCTCTCTGTCTATTTGGAGAAAAATATCTTCCACCTTGAGGCCATGATGGTTGAGCCTGGTTCAACCCACAGTGGGTTGAACTCATTATAAAGAACTAATTTAACTTCCTTTTGCTCCCTTGCCTAACTGCCATCTCCCTAGAAACAGAAATATGGTTGGCAACCAGCAGCCAGAAGCTTAAAGAATTTATTCATGGTGGTTTCATCTGTATGCCATCACCTATAATCTGGGAACGCTGTTCGCTGAGAAGGCCTGTGCTGCTAAAGTGAAGGAATCTCTGCTCCTTTTTTTCAGATGGAAACGTCTGTTTTACAGGGAGACTTCAGATGTTGTTTTTTAATGATGTTTCCCGAATGCTGCTTATACTTAGACTTTCTTATCAAAAATGTATTACACTGCTGATTTAAATGCTTTTAATAGCAGGGTTGGTAACGAGAAAGCTGAGTGTTAAAGATCAGAACAAAGAAGATTAAGACTGGGAATTTTAATCCATGTTTTCACACTGGTGCATTGCATGCTACAGAGCAAACAATACATATGGAACTGATCGAAACTTTTCATACAGTCCTTTGCAAAAATACAGGCTAACTTCAGAAACGTATAAAATGCTGATTGTGGATAATGCCACTGACAACCTTGGATATCACACCTTTCTTAAACCTTGAAAATAGAAAAAGTTCCAAGAACACATATTGAAATGTTTCAAAGTGAATGCTGAGTAACTAAGATCTTTTCATAAAATTCATCATTTAATAAATACATAAATAAGTAAATAGATTAAAAATCACCCTGGAGTGCTTCATTTTGAAAGCTTCAGAATAATTATTATTATTTTTAATGAACACCAGCTTCTGCTCATCTCATTTTTCCCATGAGAAGTGAGGATAACATCCGCGGAGATAACAGTTTACTGTCTCTCCTCAATCCTGCTAGATACCTATGTGATTTTTATGTAGTTTATTGTGCTTCTTCCTGCACAATCCTTCTCCCCCCTGGTTAGCAGATGGTCCAGTCCAGAGAGAACAGAGTGGGTTAGAACCGGTCACAAAAAAGGCTGTTCAGATCCCACCATGAAAAAGAAGATGGGTAATAAAAGGAGAGAGATACAAAGTGATTTTAAAGCAGGAACTAGATGGAAGAAAAAAAAAAAAAAAAAAAAAAAGAGGGGAAACAATATCCATCACTCTAAATATCCAATTTCTTACTTCAAAAGATATAACAACTTCCCTACAACTTGTATGAGTTCTAATTTCTTCCAGGAATGCACTTCTTTTGTGTTTCTTGTTGGTAAGAACATAAAGTACCCCATATGTTGTATCTTTAACAGTAGTGTTCCTGTTCAAATAAAGCTATTAGAAATATCACATAAGAGCCTTTTAAAGATCATGGAAACTGCACTGAGAGGTCCAGAAGTGGTAAAAATATATTTTTTCACACTGTCAATCAAAATTCCTACTGCAGCTTACAGTTATGTGGAGTGCCCCATTGAAGAGCTTCTGCATGTATAAATATATTTTCTTCTTCATTAATATTAATATTAATACAAAAAAAAACAAAAAACCACAACAATGGGAACAATAACAAAACAAAGACACAACATATTTCATAGTCATATTTTCATTTGCACTAGTTTCCCAGAAATCTGAAAGAATATATATTTTATTTCCATCTATCTCATAAAACTTTGATTTAAATGATGCTGATAGCTACATGTTAATACTGGGACAGTGTTGCAGTCCTTGCTTCCTAATGAGAAAATTGTACCTGTCTATATAATCATTATCAACATTGTTGATCTCAAATAAGGGTGAAAATATGATTCCTTTACCTAGAGGCCCCAGAAAAGTACCAACTTATTTTTTTTTGCAGTTGAAGGTTTTTTGTTTTTTTTTTTTTTTTTTTTTCTTAAGACTTTGATAATCTGGAGAATTATGAGCATCTGATCTTAACTCTTAAATTAGCCATATGTTGAGTCTCAACAGATTGACAGTACTTATTAACAGAAATGTAAAGTTTTAATATTTTAAATCTGCATTTTATTAATATTTAATCCAGGGTCATAGGTAATGTCCATGTGTGTCAGACAGAAAGGAAAGAAGGAGGTATCACAGGAATCCAATTACTTCTGCTTCTAATTGCAAATGACTTTCAATATTGAGGCAATGTTCTTCTTATGTGACCTTTAGTGCATATTCTAGACTTCATTAAACACCTTTTGTTCTTGTCAGTTCAGGTAAATCCCATCCTGTCCAATTCCTCTCAAAGTATTCTGTCATCTAATCATGATTCAATGAAAAATGATTGTGGTGAGAACTACACAGTGACACACTTATGAAATGTCCTACAATCTAATCTATGCATGGAACAAAAACAACTCTCTTGTAAGTTTTTCTCACACAGACTTCAAGATATCTAGATCAATTGTTATTCTTGAAACTATAAACTTCATCTAATCCTACCTAATTTATATAAATATTACTTCCTACAACCATTTTCATTTGTAGGAAATAAATATGGCATTGAAAATTAAACACTTGAAACTATTAATACCACTAAGCTCTTCTTCTTAGCAGGAGAAATACGCAGTGAAGTAGAATTTTAAATTAAAAGTAGGGAGTAGAGTGTTGAAAATCAGTCTGCTACCACGTAAAAAATGCAATCATATTTAGTTCCTCGTAAAGGAATATCCACAGCATGCAGTGATACATTGAATGCATAGCTAATCTATAGACGAGGAATAAAAAAAATAACAGTATAATAATTGTAATGTAATAATGTTGGATAATAATCAAGTTGTAAACTGGACACTGCCATTTCACTGGCATTATTTATACATAGTACGTTGCATGACTGATGTCTTCTATAAACGAGAATGAAATGCAGCAACCTGTTTTATCTCATATGTAAATAATGAAATAATGTAGACAAATGAATTAAGAAACATTTGAAGTATCAGCATCCACTTCCTGAACTTATTTCTAGTGAGTTTCACTTCCTCTTTTTTTACAGTCTGCATCTGTATACATACAGCTTGCAGCACCTTGAAGCTTCTGTATTCATAGGTGTTCAAGGAGTAATTTTGGCTTATTTTTAAAGTTGCATTATCTCAAATGCAATATAGTTATATATTTGAAACTTGCCTATTCATATGAATTTTTGCATCCAACATTTCTGGTTGAACATCTGTCTTCTTGTCTCCTAATTCAGAGTGAATCAAGACAGGTTACTCTCTTCTGAGAACACCAGAGGAATACAAGTGTTTATCTGCTTTTATTTCACATACACAGTTGAGAAAATCTCTGTGGTCAGAGTCACTCTGCAGAAAAAATAACAAGAATCAGATTTGATTTACAGGGATGAGGAGCCAGCCTCCAGTTCAGAAGAAGCTCTGCTTTTGTGGCTCACACTATAATGATGCAAAACAGACTGCTCAAAATGGAACAACTCTTTGAAAACAGTTCTGAAAACTTTTATCAATTACCTTTTATCAATAACCATCAATTTTATGAATGTCTTATGGATACTGATTTTCAAGTATGAATTGGGTACTTTAGATTTTGTATTACAAAGAGTTATTTGGAAAGATATGACTGCAAATGCATGTCTAGCCCTCTCTTTGCATTCTATCCTCTTTACTTGGGGCAGCTTTTAATGTGCCACAAATCCAGACTTCTTCCTTCACCCAGAAGTGGATGAAGGACATGGTTTAATATTTAACACAATTCTAATATATCCAGCATCAGATTGTAAATATTCTTTGCAAAGCATTATTTTGAATTGTCCTCCTCTTGCTAAACTCCAGCTGCAGAATTTGTTATTAGCAGTACCAAAAACCAGAATAGGAATAGCTATGTCTTTTGGAACAGATGGAAATGACAGCTGCAAACATAACCATTTAGAAACCTAGGTGTTGTAGTCTCTTTGCATTGTCAGAGTTAATAAAATAATGCTGTGAAGAGGGAATCTAGAAAGAGCAATCAGACTTATGATACCTTCTCTATTAGCTGCCACACTGTGCAGCTAATTCAGCAGCACTGAATTTGGCTGTCAATACCACTCAGCCTTCATCTCTCAGTCAGGTTGGTGCACCATGCAATCGCTAGTTGGAAACACCAACCAGCCATGCAGCCTGCAGTGAGGTGGGTTCAGGCTGACAAGTGAAGAAGAGTTACCTCAAACACTGCTAACTTGACCTGCTGTGAAAATACACACCAGACCTGATTCATTTCTATTTTTTGGCCTGTGGTTTGAAAACTGTACTAATAATCACATCTTCGCTTTTCTATAGAATTAAATCAATCAAAGACGAAATATGATATTAGTAATTGATATACACAGGAAGAGCATATGTATCTATTTTGCCACCTGTGAATATTAATGAAGTGTAAATCTAAAATATTAAGTCATATTACCAATCCACATAAACAGGACAAGTTTTAAGGTTCATCTGAAGGGCAAATTAGATTGGCATGTACTGCTATGTTCGGATTAAATTCTCAAGCTTTTACAAACTTTGGTTTGGGAGTTTATTATTTTTATTTTAATGTAAGTGAATTTCTCCCAGTTCGCAGTACCAAAGGATTACATATTCTTACTTGTAATAATCTTACTCTGCAGCCAAGCAGTACATTTTCCTTCAACCTATAAAACCCAAACATTACTAGCATGGTAAATATGTATGTTTCAGAAGAGAAAGAAAATGAATACCAGCTACAATATTTACAATAAGAGCTGTTTAAAGAAAAAAATGTGTTTGATCTTTGGCAAGTTCCCTGACTTTGAACTGACACTAGACAAATGATTATGGAGAGAAGATTCATGAATAGCTACTCCTCCACTTGTGGGCTCTGTTGTTTGACTGTGCAGCCAGCATTCCTGACCAGGGAAGATCTTTGCTCCCACATATGTTACAAAGGTCAATTAATTTTGGTGCGTTAGGACAGATGAGGGGTGAGGTGGAAGGCCTTTCAAGCAACACAGGCTCAATTAATTTAAAACACATAGTAATGGGCTCTAAAATAACAGCATTTTAACCAGTGAGTTCATTAAACATTTTCTCAAATGCATAACCATTACTTTGCTTGGTCAGATGTTTTCTCAAAGGAGAGTTCATTCATTTTAACTGCTTAAAATATATGATGAATGAAGCAATTTGCTTTTTTATTTACATTTTACTGTGGATAATATTTTATTAAAAACATTGCCACAAAGCAGCAGAGTACAGCTTTAATCTGTGTTTGATTTTCAGGGCAAAGCTTTCTTTCAATGTAAAGAAAATAGAATACCTAAGGTTACATTTGCAAATGAGCTACTCCGAGTTCTTGTTACATAGATGCTACTATAATTAGTTTCGGACATTGTTTTTGCATACATATAAAATAATTACATATATGGTAACCCATTAAAAGATATTCATGGATATGTGTTATTGACCTTGAACAACAGTTTTGCCAGAACTGCATACACTGGCATCACATAGGCATGTTAGCAATGAGGTAAATGTGGAAGGCTGCAAAATCAACTTAAGAACTTGCAGAAAAATAAAGGAGGAATGGACTGCTATAATAAATGTGATGTAGCAACTCATGTTATCTGCTATAGCAGATATGGATGAGCATGTGTATAACAGGAATCAAGCTCTGTGAGTAGTGCTTCCAACAGTAGATATTTTCTGTGGGACCTTGGACAGATGGCCCTTTTGAGTTTTCATTATCTTTTAAAATTACAGTAGTAATATTCGTCTGCCCACTGAAGCATCTTTGAGAGCTTTGCAGAGTTCTATAACCACCAAAACATAATTTCCAAGATTTCAAATAGCACCAGTATAGTGCCAGGTAGGGAGAAATCCAGAAGTGCTCTTTCAGTGCAAAGGAATAACAGTGTGTTGTGCCCATGTAAATGTGTGCTTACCTATGCCCATGCAATAGTGAAAGCAGCAGCAGAACTTGAACAATTTCATCAACAACTCAGTGGCATCTGAGATTCACAATCTAATAAGAATCCTTGCTGACCTGAAAATGGTGAACAGGACTTTCATCATATGAATTTCACAAGCCCACCATTTTCCTGAGCTCTCGTAAGCCATTTATGCATACTTCAATGTATCTCATAATTTATTTCTGCAAGGTGGTAAGTGAAAACACCGTCTCAGAAGCAATTCAGAATATCGCAGCTTGCAAAATACAGGTTCTCAAGAAGGCTTTTGCTTGTAGTAATTCTTTTAATCAATAGCAGTGGATAATCATCTTGGATGGAAGAAAATTCTGCCCTTCCTTGGCCCAAAAGGTGGAGTCCCTTTTCTCATTCATTAAAGAACATAATTCAGAATAACTTGTTTAACTCAAATGGGAAAATTTCCTGTGGAAGTGGGTGTCCTATGTGAAAGAATGCATTTTTGGAGAGTGTATACAAGGTTTAAAGGGGGGAACAAATCTCTGTAAATGCTTGAATTATAGGTAGCACATTGCAATACCTTGTAGATGTGATAAGGAAGATTTCTGAGGAAAAAAGTAAAACTATCAGAAATTTAATGAGGAGACCAAGGAGTAAGACAGCATACTGGAATTAACTACATCTGCCTTTAATGTCTGCCATATTACAGTTTGTTAGCTAAATCATGTGATCTACAAATGAGACATTTATTTTGCAGTAGACATTACATTAGCTGCCATCTATTGCAAGGACTGGATCTAACAAACACCAGAGAGGTCAACTAAGTCAGATTGAATGTGGCATGCAATCAAATAATGAATTAAACAATGTAGTAAAAGATAATGGGGAAATAGTTGCCTTTATTATGCGGCAATAGGTTGTGAGGAAAGATAAGAATACTGCAGAAGTATGCTGGGGCTTTTGCCCTTAGTTTTTGGGTGACTTGACTTCGGATGCTGACAAAACCCAGAAGCTATGAATTGCAGAATGGAATAGGAACACTCAAGAATTAATCATGATATTTGGCATTTCTGTGCATGAATTAGGGCAACTGTGATCTAACCCATTGCACGTATTTATTAAGATAAGGTTATGGGCCAGACAAGAGACATTCAGTTGCACTAATTTACCAAGCAATTTGATTTATTTTTTGGCCTTTCTGAGTCCGCAAAACCTGCCCTATTTTCTACTGCAATTTCAGAGCAGCATTGGGAATTTTGATCAGACCAGTGGCTGATGTGCAACTACCAGTATACGAGGACAACAGATGAGTTTTTTAACTCCTGCTGCCTTGAACAGACTGAGAGACATCCACTGCATCAAATTTGGATCAGGCAGCCAATGCTTTTTAGACATACATCTGTAGACAAAAATATTCAGCATAAAGAAGGCAAAGAAGGACAGGGTGTCCAAAGGAATTCATTCCTAATGACAATGGGGATCAGTGTTCCCCTCCAGATGGTGTAGAGCTTCAGGATACAAGTTCTAGTTTTGAAAGCACTGATGGGACCAAGTTGCTCTCACTTTCAAGCAAGGAGATAGCCATCACACAGGGAAGCAGGACTGGTTTGGCACCTCTGAAGAAGCACAGTGAGATGGGCAGTTGTATGGAGTTTATTCTCTAAACTCCCTTCAAGTTATACACGTGCTTTCAGCATGTATATATGATTTATAAATTGTGTACACACAGTTATATTTCTGCCAGTGTTTGGGAATCTCTGATAAGTATTTGCTCCCCTTAAGCAAAGATAAAAGTGGTTTTTGCCAGGTCTATTTTTAATATTATATTTAACTCTCTACCTTTAGACATCATTTCACTCCCTCTCTGCTAAAGCAGAGACTTCTTACTTCTTTTATGTTTAATAATTCAGTGTATCATATTTATGTACTTCTTGAAGGCACCTTGAATTGCTTATCCAAAAAAAAAAAAAAAAAAGGAAAAAACCTCAGAGGGAAAAAAAAAAATCAAGAACTTAGAAAAAAATCTCTTTTGGCTGAGAAGGGCAAGTGAACAGCAGCTTTGTTTGATCAGCATTTACTTGAAGAAAGTTGGCAGACATCAAACCCCTGTTGTAGCAAGCTAATTATACAAGAGCAAGAGCTGTCATCCAGGAGGGCAGAGACTGACCAACATGCATGGGAACTGCATACAGTGCCAGAGACCGAGCACAAATAGCACTGCCCCCAAAGATTTCTGTGAATATAAAACAAAAGAGGTGCCAAGTATTCTTTGGTAATTATGGGAATAATTGGGACAGCTAAGAGAGAATGAGCAAAGGCATTTGATGATTAAGAGTATGCTCCTAGAACAATATGATTCAACATTAGTAAAATTTTGTGCTATGTCTAACACTACCTTGGGACTGTGTATAGATTCTGCAGGAAAACATCATGATGAGCAGTACAAATGGCTGATGATTAACCCAGATATAGAAGGGCAACAGTCCACAGACACCAGTAGACAGAGGTCACTGCAATGGTGGAAGGGTTAAATGCTGCCTTTGCAGTATAAGCTGCATGTGGAGACTCAGATATTTACATATAAACAGCATGACTATACGTAAGGATCACATAAGTAAATTTTATACATTATGCTGCAAATGGCATGCAGGAAATATACTCTCTGATTGATATGCAGAATGTTTGTCAGAACAGTGACAGCCAAAGTAAGTTCAAAGTCACAGGAAATGTTGTCATCAGCCTACTGTAAAAATGTACAATTACTTGCTATTCTCTTTCTGTTTAAAGGTGACTACTACCATCTTTTTCCCTAGGCTACTTGTTCATTGTAGCTTATTATCATTACAAAGTATTATAATGGATTAGCTTTTCCATATTGTGTTCATATTGGGAAGGGCATGTTTCAGACAGCGCACTGACAGGGTTTTTGAAACGACATTTATTTCCCCACTAAAAATTACCAGGCAGCTTGTTTTCAAGAATAAAGATCTCTAAATTGCACGCCTGCAAATTCCTCTTTCCCAATAATTCATTTAATATAAAGAAATCAGAAAGAAGAACTGAGCAGTATCTAATTAATATCTCTTAATGCCCAACTAATGTCAAGCATAACTCCAGTTTATAACTGAACTATATTTTTACATTGAAAAATTCAATTACATTTACTGACAGAGTTTGAAATGCCACATTATTTATATTGGCAAACTTTGCAATCTCTCAGTATATTTATTAACATTCTTTCCACAGGATAAAGTGTATATACAATACAGATCACTGCATTCTTCATTTTTTAATCTTTCGAAGTGATATGTACATCTACTGGAGTAGGATGGAGCTGTCTCATTGCAGGATATCCAAAAGGCCAAATAGAGTCAGCAGTTAATTTGCCCTCCCTTTCAGTTCCCCAGGCAAAGCAAGGTAACCTTGACATTTCTTTTCCTTCTCTCTCTCCCTCCCTCATTCCCTCTTTCCCTTGTTACCGGTCTCTCCTGCTCTTTTTCTCACACACACCCCCACTCTATGCACACATCAACAATTTTGAGCTGTGAAGAGGTTCAATTGCCACCTTAGTGACTCACTTATAATGCACAAATCATTTACTAGGATAGCTTGAGGACATGACAATGACAGAGAGACATCTGTTAGGTGGATGGGATAAAAAAAAAAGAAAAAGAAAAAAAAAAAGGAGGTTATTCACAGCTGGTACATTAGCCATGTTAGCCACTAGGCCACCACAGTGTCCTAGTCCTACAGCTTCACTCTCCTTCTTTCTGCCTGCTCCCTGCTGTCAGCTGCCAAAAGATATCTGTTCTCACCCTTTGCTGAATGAAAAGGTGCTAATGCATGACTTCAGGATATGTCAGAACATACAGTACTTACAAGTGTTCAGAGATGCAGCCAACCTGACCATGGGGAAAAGAAATGAGTAACTAAAGAGAAATTTTCTTGAAAAGGAATGACTAGAAAAATAGTGAGGGGGCTGTTCCTTTTTCTAGCTGAATTGAGCTGGACAGGTTTTTAGGTCCTGATATGCATCTGTATTTCTTGTAGAGTACTGAACATCCTACTAAATGTTTAAAAATTGGAACAAGTTTTCTTTTACCTATCTGCACTAACTGAACTTAAAAATATATTCCCAAAAGAGAAAATATAAAATAGTTAAGTACTTGCATAAAAAGGCTTGAAGAACTGCTTTTATCTCCTAATTTAAAGAGGTGAAAAAGAATACACTGAGCAGGTTTAAAGAAACTGTGATCAAAAACTTTACTGTTTGTACAGCAAAAGTGCCGGAGAGCGGCAGTCACCCAAAGTATTCAAGTAGAAGTCTCCTCTCCTCCTCTCCAAGTACACAAGATGCGCAGTTATGTACCCACTGGCAAGATTCAAAAGTGGGAGGTGCACGTATTAATGTATCACTGCATTTCTACAGGGTTCATTCTCTCAAAACTCTGTCAGTCAGAGTGGTTTGGAGCAATTATTGAAATATTTCAAAGCTCTGCATGAGAGACATCATTGGGATTACAGTAAGGCAAAAACACTAATACTGACTAAAAATTCTATGGCAAAAAACATAAAATCAGTGCTGGTTACTTTTTGCAGAGATTTCTAATGACGACACTGGATTTTAATATGAAATTGGGTAGATAATAAAAGTCATGCTCAAATTTTGAAAGATATTTCATATCCATGCATTAAAGTTTTTTCTACAACACCCCTCACTTGCCATGCACTTGAAGTTGGTATATAGCAAGGAGAAATGTCCCCATGACCCAGGAATAGGTCATTTGAGGACTGTAGGCTTGCTGAAGGAGAGGGGGAACATGACAGAGAGGAGGTAGAGTTTCTATCCTTGCTTGAAGAGCAAACCCCAGTTTTCACAAAAAGGAAAAGTTCCCTAGCCTTGCCAAGTTAAAATACCAGAAGGACTTCCTTAGAAGTGGTTCAGCTGCAAAAGTTTACCTTCTTAGAACTCTAGAGAATATCAGCAAGGAACGTATATTTTGTTTCCTGTCAGAAGAAGAAATATTTTCACAGTCACCAGATTGACAGGTGACTTCACCATCTGTAACACTGGCCAGTTTTAAAATCAAGAATGTTGACTCAAAAGAATCCTCCAGTCTAGAACAGCCCCAAACCCAGATGGGCACACTTCTCGCTGACCCCCTCTGTACTCATCTGCAAGTACAAAGTGTTCCTGAAATTCCTGTTCATCTCCCAGGCTACTCTGCATGTTCAGATTTACAGTGGTTCAGACACAATATGTGTACTACATACAACTTATTTTCTTGACTCAATGCAGTCACACCATTACTTCAGCAGCAGTTATCCATCTTCAAAAAATGTGGGCAGTCTGAATTGAGAATTCCTTTCCTCAGAAGAAAGTGGATGAGATTTCTCATATTGCCAAATGTCCAGGATTTTAGCCCTTGAGTCCTTTTTCGGTAATGCATAATGTGGTTTAGAGCAGCAGGTTTTTCTCCACTAAATAAATAAATAAATAAATAAATTTCCTTATGAAAAAAAAAATCTGAAAAATATTAGAAAATAAATTAAACAGAAAGGATGAAAACACATTTCTTATTATTTCTTAAAAAAGAGGCTTTAATATTCCAAATAATAGCTCTCCTTAAATGCATGCATCAGAAAGACAAGAATGAATCCGGGGCAACACTGAAGTTTTCAGAAAAGACTGATTCTAGTGTGGACTGATAAAAGAAATAACTTGTGTCACTTTCTTTCCGCTTATTGCCCCTTATGCATCTACTTTACAGTTTTACATATGCCTTCTAGTGATGAGTAGCAAAAGTATGCATTTACAGAAAAGATAGACTTCATAAACATGGAATAACAGCAATATCAACCTGCTAGACAGATACAGCAATCAGAAGCTTCCTTCAGCACTGATCATTAAAACTAGAGAAATAAGAAATAGGACTGACAATGGGCAAGATTAAAAAAAAATAATAAAAAAAAGAAAATATCTGTTTTTACCCTCCTGATGACTCCTTTTCTATCATATCTTGGCTACAATTATGAGTCTATTCTCAAATCATTTTTTAAATTTCCATTTAGCTGAGTGGGCAACTCAGTGACATTATATTTTTAATTGTTATCACAGTTTGCAGAGGAAGGGAAAGTTCCTCTGTCTTTGAATGCTTAGCTCTTTTTTCCTTTTCTATTAATTTTCATTTTACTTCAGCGAAAATTCCACTGGCTCAAGCACCACCATGCATATCAATGGTAATGAAAATAGAGAAATTCAGCTCTGACCTTACGCTATAGGTAAAATTTAATGAAACAAATGGAATGCTGTTCCTATTGGTGATAACAAATGACCTCCAGTGTTCACTAAGATTCAGAATTGACAGATCTTGACAAAAAGAAATCTTTGCTCAAGAAAAATGTCTTAACTGGAGAAAATTGGCAGTCTTGCCAAAAAGGCCACTTACCAAGCGCTGCTCACCAGTCCTATGTTCAGAACACAAGAAAATGAATCCTGATCACAAGAAATGTCAATTGGAGCTGCCACACTGTGAAATACCAGGATCTGTGGGTGGTCTTTTGCAGACTCCTTCTGCAGAGACATTTGTTGGGGCTAGGATTTAAATGGCCATCTTTTTAAAACTCTCTTCCTTGAGTATGTTTCTATGTTGTTTCTGTGTGTTCTAGACATTGAAACAAAATGCATCTCTTCTGAAGAGGGAAAAAAACATCTACATGCCAAATGCAACATCAAAACAGCTTTATATGCAAGTGAAAGTCAGAAAGGAGCTCTGCAGCAATTCCATCTAGCTTTATATAGTTCCGTTTTAGCTCCAGATGTTTCTAAGTAGCAGAAGCAATTAGCACGCTGAACTGCCTGCCTTGTCACTGACACCCTCAACCCAAGCATCACTCCGTCTGTTTTTGCGGTTTCTTTGCGCCTTCTGAAAGTAAAAAGCACAAAGTAGATTTAAGCATTTAAGTACAGATGCTGATTGTTATGGGAGTGTCAGAAATTCACCAGTGACTAGGCACAGAGTCCTGAGTACTGTATGCACTGCAAACTCCCAGTTTGAGCATGGGCACGTTAAACAACATTCAGCCTTTCTAATCAGTGTATGCCAACTGAAAGGGAAAATATCCAAGCAATGACAGTGAAATTTAATTTGTATTGGTCTTTTGTGTGCTTGATGACTTTTCTGCTTGTTTCATTGCGGGCCCTAGTGAGATCATTGTGCCCTCGTGGTTAGCTGGCTTCAAATGGACAATGTCAGGGAAAAAAGTAGTCAAAAGAATTGTGTTATCGTAAAGCCAGATATTTTCCTCTAGAGCTTTCTGTTTATTAAATTATACAGGGTAAGAATGAATTTCCTTCAGATGTCTACTTTCTAATCCCAGTAGTGGTCTAATACCTGATTACCATTCTGCAATGCTAAAAGTTTTCCCTTTCCCATTGACTGCCAAAAACCCCCAAAATATCAATCTACACTTGATTTTCCTCAATTAGTTAAGAAGATCATTATCCCTCTGTAACACTCTCTCGTAACATCCATAGAAACAGTGAAAACCTAACTAGGCCGAGAGTTCAGCAATCAAGCTGCAGATGATGCACTCTGAAGTGATAGTTGGATATATAACACTCTGGGCTCTAGGTCACCACAGAATTAGAGGGCAAAACAGTGAGTACATCTTGGTGCATGACTCATTTGGAGCCATTTCACTATTGGTTTGAAATAATTTCTGGAGCACACTAAACATGAATTGTCTGAGAATGAATTTCCAGCCATAACAATACATTTGGCTTTGATTAGTTCACTGTATTTTCATTCCATTATACACTGATTAAGCTTGCTTTACAAGAAGTTTATGTGAATTATAGAGGTGATCAAGGTTTCTTGCAAATTTTTTGCAACCAAAAAAGTGTCATCAATAGTAAAGATATAATGCGTGTAAACCCAATAAGTTAATACACTTTATAGCAGTAAGCATCATTTGGTATTATTTTTTTTTTCCTCTCATGATTATTTACAACTTCTTTGTGGAAAAGTTTTCTCTTCAAAAAATTATCTCTGAAAACATATTGATGGCAAAGAAGGTCTAGTCCAGAATTTCATGCCAAAAGAAATTAAGATTTCTTAAAAAAGGCCTAGGTCAAACTAGATAAAACAAACGAGAAATGGAAGACTGCTAAAATTTTGAGATATAATTGCATCTCTTAGTAATCATCTTAAAGAAATCAGATATTTTCTGTGTCCGCAAGTTTTGCGTTTGAGAAACAGCTGGGAAGTGACTCCACTTGAAAAATTAGGACAGTGAATATTATAAATCAGCTTGTCCCACTGCCTGGCAGAAAGGACATATCTTGCAATTTGGCTTTGTTCCCAACCCCTTCTTAATATCCATACTTCTCCCCACCAAATGTGTGTTTGTCTCCAGTACCTTCTCTGGATAAGTTTAAGACTATCTCCTTAGTCCTACATCCAAATGAGATGGACAGTAAACAACCCATCTAAGAGCAGGAACTCGTGAGTGTGCATGAAGAATAAACACTAAGTGGTATCCCTTAGGAGTTGGTCTTGGGGTTGGTGCTCTTCAACATCTTCATCAGTGACACAGATGATGACATTGATTTCATTCTCAGCAAGTTTGCAGATGACACCAAGCTGAGCAGTGCAGTTGATACACTGGAGGGAAGGGAAGCCATCCAGAGGAACCTGGACATGCTGGAGAAGTGGGCCCACATGAACATAATGAGGTTCAACAAGGCCAAGTGCAGGTTGCTGCACTTGGGTCGGGGCAATGCCAGGTATTTATACAAACTGGGGGAAGAACTCCTTGAGAGCAGCCCTTCGGAGAAGGATTTGGGCGTCCTGGCATATATATGTATATGTATAGATATATAACCAAAGAAAAATTATGGGCATTATTATTATTTATTTCTATGAATAGTTAATTTCTTCATCTTTCTAGACTGCATGCTTTACTATCTGAAATTCAACATGTATCCATCCTTCATCAAGCAAGCCTTTGCACCTGGAACCTAATAAACAATATTGTTACTGACATTTTGAGGAGAAATTGCATTTTTTCCTGTAACATAAACAAATCGTTCATGTGGTTTTTATGTGGTTTGCTTATTTATTTATTTATTTATTTATTTATTTTTGGAGCAAGGTGATGTATTTATTTCTCTAAAGTATATGCTACAGACACCTTTTCTTAAATTAGTAAAAACTACTTCTGTTTCTTGTAAAACATTTGTTTGCCACTCATATTTACACAGAACGCGGTGAGCAGAAGATATAAGCTTAAATTCTTAAGGTTTATACAACCCTAGCTAATAGCTGTGTCATCTCCTAGAGGGACCACCAGTAGCAAAAGCAGAAATGAAAGCATGCTGCTGTCTGTTTCTTGAGAGGGAGAGCAGTCACCTTACTATTTCAAGACTGTGTAATGAATCCCTAAAAATATCGATTATTCCATTTAAAGAAATTAAATTCAATTAGGTGGATGTGGTAAACAAGAATTAAATAAATGGTAATAAATGGAAATATCTCTTTCCTTGTTTCTCTTCCATTTAGAATGATAGAATCATAGTTTCATAGAATCCTCAGAGTTGGAAGAAAACTTTAAAAGCCATCCAGTCCCATTTCCCTGCAATGAAAAGGGACGTCCACAGCTAGAGTTGCTCAGAGCCTGGTCCAAACTTGTTTTGTAAGTCTACAGGGATGAGGAATCAACCACATCTATGGACAACCTATTCCAAAACCTCACCATCCTCATTGTAAAAGACTTTCCTTGTATCTAAAGGAACATCTTTTCCTTATATCTATCAATATCTATCAAAGACACTTACTGTCTTTACTCACAGTCAACCTGATTTCTTTAATACACAATCTTGAGGTTAAATGAGAATGAGACTAAAGAATTACCATGCTTGATTTTCAATCTTTAGCATCTTTCAGTGAAATATGAAAACTGGAGGAGTCTCAGAGGAGACCTTATTGCACTCTACAGTGTCCTGAAGGGAAGTTGTGATGAAGAGGGATTTGGCCTATTCCCCCAGGCAACACACAGGACCTGAGGAAATGACCACAAGTTGAACCAGAAGAGATATAGATTAGACATAAGGAAAAACTTTTTCTCTCAGAGAGTGGTCAGGCACTGGAATGGCCTGCCCAGGGAGGTGGTGGAGTTGCTGTCCCTGGCAATATTCAACAAGCATCTGGATGAGGAGCTATGAGGTATGGTTTAGTGGCTTGTAGTAGTATAGTAGTGGGACGATGGTTGGACTAGATGACCTTGTAGGTCCTTTCCAACCTTGTAATTCTATGATTCTATGATTCTGTCACTGATTTATGCTTTGCTGGCAGAATTAGCCATCTTTCCATTTTACTACATACTTTAATATTAACTATGTTTCTAACCTAATATTTTATTCACATATTAAGACTTTTTGCCTTACTGCTTGTTCTCAATAATTACAAACAAGTAAGGGTTGATGAAAGTTTCTCAGCATCTCGAGGACAAGAAAACAGAGCCTGCGATTGGAGTAATTTCTGTTCACTGACAAAAGATATTAAAAGTCTCCACACATAAGAATTGAGGAATCCACCCCTGTTCAAAATAAACAAATGAGCACATGTGACAGAATACATAAGATCTTAATAATTCAAGAGTCCTTTGGATTTAATTCTTACCAAATATTTAGGATGTGATGCCAAATCATGATTATACAAAAATAGGTTAGATAAAAGTAGTTGCTGTTAATTTGGTTTATTGGCCTTTTCATGCCAGTATCAGTAGCAGATACAAGTCAACCAAAAATAGAGAAAAATATGTACTCTATGATTTTCACATCAGTGTACATGCCAAATCATGTCATACTGTACTCAGGATTCAATGAGCCCTGCTTCAGAGATCTCTTCTCCATAAAGTACAGCCCACCATAGGACCTCAGTCCTCTTTGCAGGTGGCAAGATATTTTGGTGAAGATACGAAAACATGATTTTGCTTGCAACTATTCCGTATGTTAGGAATGATTATTTCTCCCTTCCTTTTTTCCTTTTTCCTTTTTCTTTTTTCCCTTCTCCTTCTCCTTCTCCTTCTCCTTCTCCTTCTCCTTCTCCTTC
>NW_024884767.1:5994749-6056156 GCF_019232065.1 Centrocercus urophasianus | reverse complement strand
TCTCCTTCTCCTTCTCCTTCTCCTTCTCCTTCTCCTTCTCCTTCTCCTTTCTCCTTCTCCTTCTCTTCCTTCTCCTTCCTTCTCCTTCTCCCTTTTTCTTTTCCTTTTCTGTTTTCCCCTTTCCCTTTTCCCTTTTTCCTTTTCCATTTTCCCTTCTCCATTTTCCATTTTCCCTTTTCCCTTTTCCTTTTTCCCTTCTCCTCTCCCTTCTCCTCTCCCTTCTTTTTTCTTTTTCTTTTTTTTCTAAATATTTTTCTTCTTTATTTTTCTTTTTTTCTTTTTTTCCTTTTACCTTTTCTTCTTTTTCATTTTCTTTCTATGTTTTCTTTCCTTTGTTTTTTTTTCTTTTTCTTCTTCTTTCCAGCAGCTGTTGTGATAGCAGACAGGACTGAATCCCAACAACATACAAGAGAAGCAGGGAGTATTGTATTCAGAAGGCCAATCTGAAGCTTGCTCCTGTGCAAGAATCATAGAGCAAATAAGCTTCTGTCTATGAATGTGCAGAAAGGCCAAATAGATGTCAGTCTAAAAAAAGACTCATTGACTGATTGTTTGCACTACTTCCTAGCCTTCTGCAAACAAATTGTTTTGTTTTGTTTTGTTTTTTGTTTTGTTTTGTTTCCTGGCTCGGTTTTTTTTTTTTTTTTTTTTTTTTTTCAGTTGGTTGGTTGGTTGGTGCAGTTATATTGTCTTTAGGCTGATTTGTTACAGATGCAAGGCTTGAGAGAGCACTTTTTATATGTGCACATAAATATTGTGTGAAAGAGAGAAGTCAATTAAAAATGATTATTTTTACCAGCTTAATGGAAACAGATGGAGAGCAATTAGGTCAGGCGTGTCCAGCCCACAGCCTGTAGACTGCATGTGGCCTGGCTCAGCTTGCAGCGTATCTGCCCCCTGCCTTACACCACCATGGCGGTGGCCCAGGCTTGCCCTCCATGCAGAATTGTCACTCAGAACTGACTGAACATTGGTGCACTGTTAACTCCATCTGGACTAAAATCAGGGCACAAGGAGGGTGCAGTGCTAACTCAAGTGATGGCAAATAAGTTTATTTTGATACACTGGCTAAACACAGACCCGTGAACACAGAATGCTGTGCATTCTGTTTTTATAAAGGAATTTGAGAATACGTTTCAAGATTGCAAAAAAAAAATCAAAAAAAAATTAAATCAATCTTCTGCTTTATTTGTGACTCCATTTCCAAGCAACATAAATTCATTACCTAAGAATTTTCAAATGGGGTGGATGGGATCCAAAATTTCAGCGTGTTTCTTTCCCAGACTTTTATAAGCGCTTTCTTGTCAGAAAAAAATATCCCTCGCTTCACAATCACACGTCATTCACGTCACTGCTTTTTGACAGTATGTACATTTGTGAACAATTGTTTTCAAGAATTAAGTACAGTAAAATGTCATAAAAAACTCTGATGAACACCTTGAGAGTTCACTAAGAACTGCAACCAATTACATCAAACCAGACTTATGCAATCATTTCACAGAAACGAGGTCACATATTCCACTAGTTTTATGGTTTTGTTGCTCTCTTATTTATGAGTTTAAATTAAAAAACATTAAAAACTAAAATAAGTTTTGTCACTTATGTAAGTTAACTATATTAAATATTTTATGAGAGCTGCTCATAAGGTAATATCTCCTATTCTGTTATATTAGACCACACTAACAGATGAGGATGTTGGTAATATGGCAATAAAGGCTGAACCTTCCCACTCATATATTGCTGCCACCTGACAGATGGCAGCAGAGGAGCAGTCTGAAAGAATGGTGTCTAACACGGAAGTGTAGATGAAGAAAGGGTGTGTCACTGAATTTTTCCATATGGAAAAAATGGCACCCAGTGACATTTATCAACATTTGCTGAACGGTCTTGAAGACCAAGCAGTGGTGTGAGCACGGTGAGTGGTGGGTGGTGTGTTTCAGCAGTGGTGATAACAGATCCCTTCCACTAGTGCAGATTGTTAGCAGTGCAGCAGGTGTGCTCTGGTCCATTGCTGGTGAAAAGACACAGCTTATGGTGGTGACTATGTTGAAAACAATGTTTTGTAGCTATGAATTTGCTCTATCAAATAGTGTTATTGTGCACTTTGTTGTAGTTTCTACAGATAATAATTAGAAGGCATTACTTTTGGACCAGCATAGATGTGGCCCTAGACAATTCCTCTTCACTTGTTGATGCCCAGGCAACCCAAAAGGTTGGACACCTATTCATTCCAGTTTTTGATAAAGCTCATCAGGACTGGCACCTTTTGGATACTGTGTGATGCATAATTTTATGAAATGGGATCTCATGGACTCTAGCATTTCTAATCAGAGGAAGCATGGAAATGCTCATGGCCATAGGTCTGTCTCACTGCACTTAACTCCTCAAAAAAACATTCTTTTCTAAAGAAAAAACAAACTAGACAGAATGAGATGTGGCCAAGAGATGCATATTTTGAAAAGGTCATGGCTGAGAAATAGATAAAAATTTTCGCCAGCTAAGTGCCCAATTCCCATTTTAACTTGATCCCACAAAATCTATGTGTGAGATGAGAGAATGGATGTTTTAACAGGAAAGAAGACCCCTTTGGCCTTCACAGATGCCTTCATTCTGTTCCCACTCCTGAAGATGTCCTTTTTCATGTCTATGAATCTGATGGAGAAGAAATATGATCCAAGCTACAGCAGTATGGAATGACACCATGGAAACGATATAGAGACTACATAACTACTGCTTACCAGTCAAGTTCATATGCCAAGAAGATGCCTAGTCACCCTCCTTCTGCCCCAAATCTTACAATTTAAGTATGAAAAGCATGAAATCCAGCCTAAACCCAACCTCCTTCTCTTCTCTTTGGATGTGGATGCTTTGCACTGAAAACTATTATAAACATAACACTCAAACTTTCTTAGCAACATCTGTTATTTTCAATTAGAATTGAGTGACAACAAACAAAAAGAATTTTCTATTGTTGTCAGATGAAAGAAGGTTTGTATGTGTGAGTTAGTACTGATGAGTGCATGAATACAGATGCAGTGTTAGATTTGATTGGTAATTAAAGTCAAGTACCCCCACGTTTAGACAAAACCCAAATAGCTAATTACAGGTTTTATACTACAAAACAGTTGTAGTATCAAAAGACCCCTTAGGGAAAAGATAAATCTGCAGGGAATTTTCTCCTCTTTTTTTAATTTTTTTTTTTTTTTTTTAGACATTCTGTAATAGATTCTCTGGGTTCTGAGGAAATGTCAACAGAAGGAAGAAAGGAAGACAGAAAGCTCTCCCATTCAATTCTGCACTATGACTGCTGCTTCATCTCCTTGCATCCACCACTCCTTCCAATCACCTTCCAGTTTTAGAAATATAAAACTGATTAATTTCTCCAGATCTTGGAGTAAGATCTGTTTGCAGACACAGCTAAAAAAGAAGATGACAGCATAGGAATGATGAAAGTAAATGGCACTACTGGAGAGTTGGCAAGTTTCCTTCTCCTCGGCAGTACATTTGTACCTCATTTTTATTAACTAACTGAGTGAAGATGGATGAATCTTCCTCCTCCCATGTCCCTGTGTAACCATTTGCCAGTTTTTATTGTACTGATGTTATGTGTAGAAGGAGACAGACCCTGAACCTATGGAAATATAACCATTAAATGATAGCTCTAGGGTGCAATCTGCATTCAGGCCCTCATTGAACAGGTTTATACTACCTGTTCCTTGCTTCAAATACCCTGTTTGATCTTCGTCCTTTAGTCACTGTTACTGTACTGCAGGCTTCACAGGTGTACCAGCAAGTTACCTGCTGTCTTCTCCTTTTTTGTAGGGGACTCCCCAACAATACCCTAGTGACAGTTTTGCACAATTCATAGCCTAAATCTGGCTATGTTCAAAGTATCAAGTGAATCAGGTTTCTTTCAAGGAAAAAATAAAAATAGAAATAGAAATGAATAGCCTATCTATTTTCACTACTGCTTCATACTTGGAACATGAATGAATGGCAGCTGTTAGTAAATAAAATCTCTGTACTGCTCTGCAATACAGACCCACTTGATTCAATATTTTCAAAGAAAAGACTTTTTAAAATTTAAACTTTTCCAAAGGTTTTAATTCTCCTCTAAAGTTAAAAGATCTTTGCGTCTTAAAATACTCAAATGAAGCAAGCAATAATTAACACACAAAAGAAAAAAAGTCTTAAGAGTTCATAGTAAAATAAGGGAATAAATAAGCACTCACTATATTTGAGAATGCAAATGCTTTCTTCCTAAAAACTGGTGAGAAAACAATGGCAAATGATTTGCTTTAAAAATACATTACCTTGTTTCTTGATTGAAAGTGCCTTGGGTTTCCTCTTATCCAGAAACTTCCAACAAGCTTTCAGAAGACTGGATACTAAACTTAAAATTTTGTTATCTATCTTTACACTTTTCTTACAACCATTACCATTCTGTACATGTGCTACCAAACAGCTTAATTAACATGCATTTTTTGTTTTCTATTTTAAGGTAAAATAAATCTTCATATGGATGCCTCATCTAGAAGTACAATTAATTAGTATGTTAAAAAAATATGTATTTCATGAGGCAAAGTCTTTTTCGCCTACTATTACTAATTTTTTAGCAAAAATTATTGTTCTTAACCATTGAAAAAACTACCACCTTCTCAGATTGTATATGACGATCTTCACTGGGTGTTCTCTAATGTGGTAGAAGAGGGGCATACAACTTGCTTATGCAAAATGGAAAGATAATGCACATTATCTTTGTAGGTATCACTCCTAATGTGATTTAAAATGGTACAAAATATGGCTTATATGACTGTATGATGTGCACTAATCATTTATGAGCAAGAACTTAAAACACAACATCATAATACATCTAATGCAAAGAATTAGGGTCGTTGGTGGTGTGCAGAGTCCGGTTGGAGGCCTGTAACCAGCGGTTTTCCTCAGGGGTCAGGGCTGGGTCCGGTCTTGTTCAACATCTTCATCAATGACCTTGATGAGGGGATAATGGCCACCCTCAGCAAGTTTGCTGATGATACGAAGTTGGGAGGATTGGCTGACACACCTGAAGGCTGTGTTGCCATTCAGCAAGACCTGGACAGGCTGGAGAGCTGGGCAGAAAAAACCAGATGAGGTTTAACAAAAGCAAGTGTAGAGTCTTGCATCTGGGGAGGAATAATTCCATGCACCAGTACAGGTTGGGGGATGACCTGCTGGAGGGGAGCTCTGCGGAAAGGGACCTGGGTGTCCTGGTGGATGACAGGTTGGCCATGAGCCAGCAGTGTGCCCTTGTGGCCAAAAAGGCCGATGGCTTACTGGGGTGCATTAAAAAGAGCGTGGCCAGCAGGTCGAAGGAGGTGATCCTCCCCCTCTACTCTGCCCTGGTAAGGCCTCATCTGGAGTACTGTGTCCAGTTCTGGGCTCCCCAGTACAAAAAAGACAGGGATCTCTTGGAAAGAGTCCAGCGGAGGGCCACAAAGATGGTGAAGGGCCTGGAGCATCTCTCGTATGAAGAAATGCTGAGTGAACTGGGTCTGTTCAGCCTTGAGAAAAGAAGACTGAGAGGGGACCTGATCCAGGTCTATAAATATCTAAGGTGTGGGGGGCAGAATGGCGAGGCCGGACTCTTTTCAGTGGTGAGTGGAGACAGGACAAGGGGAAACGGCTGGAAACTGCAGCATAGGAAGTTCTGCACAAATATGGGCAAGAACTTCTTTACAGTGAGGTGACGGAGCACTGGAACAGGCTGCCCAGGGAGGTGGTGGAGTCTCCTTCTCTGGAGATGTTCAAGACCTGCCTGGATGCCGACCTGTGCGACCTGCTGTAGGGAACCTGCTTTGGCAGGGGGGTTGGACTCGATGATCTCTGGAGGTCCCTTCCAACCCCTACAATTCTGTGATTCTGTGAATGAGAGGTGTTGAAACAGCTTAGTGGTCAGACTGACAAACAAGGAGAATTTCTGGGAGGAACTGATTTTTCCATAGATTTCTGCTGCAAAGTAACTGTTGTCACAGGCAAATCACCTACTATGCTTCCCCACATTTTCTGTGTTTGTAAGATATTTTTAAAAACCACCTGTGTAAAACACCTGGGATTCTGTGAAGAAAGATGTGCTGTAATTTCAGGGAATACCATTATTGCCAACCATTAAGAGCTGTTAAATCTTTAATACATCTTGGCTGATCATTTTGCATCAACATGTTTCAAAATACCCAGGGCAATAGGTGGGTCTTTTCAAGACATTTGATCAATGCTGGATATGCACTGGACTTGACTGAATGTGGTGTGAAAGTAATCACTTACAAACAGTGCTGAAATGAATTACTTCATGTCATTCTCTATTAACCTAACAGTTAAATTTGGACAAAAATATACATAAAAATGAAATAAAACAATTAGGTAACACTTTAAATGGTTCATTATTATTAATTCATTTAGTATTCATTGTAACTGTGCTGGTCATAATGAATTCATTTGATATTAATGTGGATGTTCTGCAGCAATTTCATTGTAATGCAGTTTTAATTCATGTGCCATTAAAATAAAGCATTGTCAAAATTTATATTTATTATCCTAAGTGCATAATTTCTTATTTTCAGGACCATGGAATTACTGGGTTTGTTTCCTCCAAAGGTAACTCATATTTTTTCAGGAGATCCTTGATGCTCAGCAGATTCATTTCTTTTCTGCAGCTAGGTATATGTGTTCCCAGACATTAAAGCAGAAACGTCACGCCATTTTATTAAAAGATTTTAGGATGTACGTCATCCCAGTCTGCAAAACACGAAGTTTGTGAGTAGATGCTTAAACAGAAATGCCAAAATCCATCCATTCCAACAACGGCATAGTTTAAATGTTATCCCTTCAAGTTAAATAAAATTTAACAATAACTTAATTATTTAATTACACTGAAGCAACATGGAAGATGTTAAATTAACTATTAGGACTTGTTTACTAGTTTAAAATATAATGAATCCAGAACTTCTGCACATTTTATTTAGCAAAGAAATGAGAATTTGCTTGTGCTGAGTTGAAACACAAGTACATAATGAAAATAAATAAATAAAATTATTAAGTACATTTAGCACAATGCTCAGTAATTAAATGTTATTGTAAATATGTTAATTTTCAAGTAGAATTTTTTAATATAATTTCTAGAAATTAACACATTGCAAAAATGGAGTTGGGGACACAGGATTTTGGGCAACAGTTGCACTGTCCTATATCCAAGCAATCAGGTACTTAGACATTTATTATAGCCATATCTCACCAGTTCTTCCAGGTGGTATTTCTGATGACAGATTTATTTGCTTTCTCTCTCCTTTCCTTCCTGTACTGTAAGCCAACTACGGAGGACTGGATCTTTAGTTATCATGTGCTAAATAAAAAGCTAGACTTATCAAGTTTGTTCAAGATCCACTAAATTTCATTTCACCTGGCCTGGCACAAATGAACAAAAGCCATGCTCAGAAGCTGACTGTTTTGTTCTGTAATTGAATAGTATGTGAATCACTTTAAAAACTGTGGTCATTTAAAAAACTGCAATCATTGAAGTAGAAGTGAAGAAGAATGCAAAATTCTTGTAATTGTGAATGTGCTGATGTGGATAAAAAAAAATGTTAACTAGACTTAGAAGCTATAATATATTGTAGTTCTTTGGACAGTAGAAAGGTTAAATTAAAAAAAAAAGAAAAGACATTGGCTTGTGGGGTGAGCAGAAGGAAGGGAATAAGGTTAGACTGTTTTTAATGCTTTTAAGTACTGTGCTAGTGATGGGAGCGTTTTGTGTTCACACAGTCTAATGTGAAATCTCTGTCTCCAAACACAGCCCAAAAGGAACACTGCAATATACTGAAGCAATGCAAAGGAGTTTCTTCTACATTTAATAACACTTTTGACTGTCGAAAATACATAAATAAATAAATAAAATTCTGAGATAATCAGCCAAACAATAGCTAATATAAACGTATTCCATTCCTTACATTTTTTCATTGTAGTTCTCCACACAAAGTCTCTCTTTACTATTGATCACAAAAAGAAACATTAAACCTCAAAGGAAGAAAGGTATCATCCAAGGCATGTGGGAAATATTTGTAGTTGATCTGGCCTGTAAGAAACAGTGGGCAAGATCAATAAGGTGAAAACTGAAGATGCAACCTTGCTGGTCTCAAAGCCTGACCGCTCTTTGTTGATTCAATAAAAGGTAGTGCTTTAATCTACTGTACTTTGTCTATCAAAGAACAAAAATTAAAGTTCAAGGTTTAAGCCCAGTTTTTCAACACTTCATACTTTCTTTATAAATAAATAGTTGTAATGCATGTTTCTCTTTTTGTATGTCTTTCTTCACTTTGATACACCATTTTTTAAGACAATTGCAATGTAACTTTGTTAAATTATTGTTTAATGCTTTCTATCCACACAGAAATGGCATATCTGTTATGGTATACAATTCTGGTAGAGCCAGAGCTTGGACAATGCAGACTACTAATTTATAGAATGTAACTAAATATGTCTTGAGCCTTTAAGCATTTTATTCCCTTGCTATTCTCACACTTTGGCTGATAATTTACAGCGCAGTAAACATAATAGAATTTGTACATGGAAAAAATCAGCGTCTGAAAATAGCATTGTAGAGGAACATGTCCTTCCAAAGCAGTCATTCTGCAGTGATTCAAGCTTTTGAACTTAAAAGAAAACAAAATTGCATGGAAAATTGTATCTCATGGGAAACTAGGAGATATACTATATTTATCTCCTATATGCTAAGATTTTAAAGTTGTAAATCCAACAAAATAGTTCAGACACAGTCAAATGCTCACTGTCAAGGCAAGCCCACAGTCATGCTGAAAGCTTGCAGAAATAAAATATTTGCTGAAATTGTCAAGAAATTCTGTATAAGCTGAGGTGCTCAGACACATCAGAGTCCAAAGAAACAGAATTTTGTAAGCACCTGAACACTGTCCTTATGAGAAAGTCAAGACATTTCTTGTGACAGCTGGGACGTGTTGAACTTGTTTACAGAGTGGAGTGAAGAGGAAGATGTGGTACTGGTCAAGTACTTTTATGATTAAAAGCCCTTATCAAGTCACAAAGGAAGCTTCTAGATGCTTTTGGCCTTGCAGAGTTTTTTTTGAGAAAGTTGCACACAACATTTTTACAAGTATTTGGGAAGCAGCTTCCATTGTTTCTGCGAGTACAGAAAGAATCTTAAAGCCAGAAGGAATATAAATGAAGCAAAGCATGACTGTTCTCGAGTAACTGGGATGGCTGACATGTAGATGTTGGAATTAAGGGTCTAGAACCCTTTCCCCAAGGTGCCTCTGAGCTTGCCCAATTAATTTTTAACATTAGGTATAAGCACAATGTATAATATGTAGCAAATATTTTCATTCCTTGTATTTTTCTCCAACGTTATTGCCTACTGAAGAATAAATGTGGAAAGGACAGAACTCCCCATACTCTTGCAATAGTTATCTACAGGAAAACAGTTATATCATTCAAGATAGATTTCTTGGCATCCAAAATACCTTTATGAACTTCATCTGTTTGGTTTATTTTTCCCAAATTTTATCTAAAAATATCATGCTGCTTCACTGAGAGTCTGGATACTTATTTTGCTATTTGAGGAGATTCACATCCTTCTAGCAAATATAGAAAAAAAAAAAATGACTTCCACTGCCAAAATGCATAAAGTTTCATCTAATTATTCATTATTGCAAAAGTAAGATACATTACAAACATGTATTAGCAGGACCTTTAGGTCAGCTGAATCCTACGTTTTAATTTAAGTTACAAGCCATAAAATGAGTCACGAAACACGCTGAATCACTAATTTAATAACTTCTTCTACAAATAAACCAACTATTTTTGGTTGTTGGGTAGTTCTTGCCAAATACATGTATGCACAAAAGAAAAGTAAAGATAATTGCTTAAGTTTGTATCACTGATTCCTGGTGGACATTATACTTCAAACATTTTTGGCATAAATCAATTACTACTAACTAGCACAGTGCCTACCAAAATGCAAACTACAGTTAATATATATAATATATATTCATGTACCTTCAGACAAAGTAGAATTCTTCTGAAAAAAAAAAAAAACCCAAAAAAAAAAACCCCAAAAAAACAGAGAGGAATTTTTTCACATTATTTCTACAAGGACTTCTGAAATACTTTGCTAAAACAACTTCCATGCAAATTTAACATAAATTTAAAAAATCCAGTTCCTGTAATATATAATCTTAAGAACTTCATATATAAATTTTGCAATCCTTCACACAAAAATGAGAACATAGTTGAATTCTAATTTGTGTACGCAATTATTATAGTTGCCATGAAAATCAGGAAGTTCCACAAACAAACAGTTCATGTATGCAGTTAGTTACTTATATACTGAAAAACATTATTCAGTAAATGCACAATAGGTAACTACAATAAAATAGATGTGCTAATTGCATGTGTGTAAGTGCACATACGTAGACCAGTAGACCACTGCTAAAGAGTTCATATTTATATATGTAACAGATTTGAACTTAAAATTTTCAATACTTTGACTAAAAAAAAAAACAAAAAACAAACCAAAAGCAACAACCACAACAACAGTAAAACAGGTCATGAAAGAATAATCTACTTACAACAAACAGCAATTTAAAATCAAACTAACGTTGATAATAATGTTTATATCAGATCACAGAGCAATTGGCTGAAAAAGGAGAGTAGAAAGGAAGAGGAGTTCCATCAGCTGTTCAGACAATTAAGAGAAAAGAGTAAGCTGAATATCAATATGCAATGGAAAAAAAAACAGAATCAACAAAACCAGCTGCAGATATTATACAGAGAGAGGGAAAAAAAACAAAAACAAAAACAAAAACAAAAACAAAACAACAACAACAACAAAAAAAAAACACAAAAAAGCTCAACCAGATATATATGCTAGACAAAAACTGAAAGAAGATATTTTTTAATTGGTTGCTTGCACCCAATTCATTTTCAAATGGCACTACATTACTTCCTAATCAATACACTGCCAAAAATTCAGCCAATGTACAGATTGCAAAAGGGAGAAATGTGAACTATAAAGTGAGTCTTGTTAATAACAGCTCTGATGGCAGCATTCAGATGATGAGCATCTGCAGATGATTTAGCCAACTATCTAGAATGCCTGTCACCAGAAGATTAAAGTGATCAGTTTTGAGAGTAATGAAGGCATAGAGAAGTGCAGTAATGTTGGTCACAGAAAAAAAGGTCTCTAATCTTACGGTAAGCTATAAACGTCAAAATAAATTTCTGTTTGTATGTTTAAATAGCAACAATTTCTGCAACACAGTGGAAAGTTCAGTCAGAAGTTATTTTATTGCAGTGAAGAATAATTCCTTTTTATAAAGGGACAGTTGTAGTCAGGTGCTAGTTATAGTTATTCTTTATGTCTGGAAAATATCTGGGTAAAGCTGCAACAGAATGTAAATAATTGTTTGTTAAAACAAAGAGCAAAATGTTGGCAGATGTAAGCTGATGTAAACACCAAGGAAAAATGAAAAAAACCACCAAAACAGTGGCTTCATAAGACCCAAGATGAAATTTTAAAATCCAGCTACCACTGAATAAGAAGGCATATAGGAATTATATGTTATGCATCTCACAATGATTTGGTGTCCATAATTTTACTGTGCTAATATCAATCTGAAGATAAATTCTGAAAATTTACACAGTATTCCAGAGGAGGAATACTCAAGAAAATTTTTGCAGGAAAATCACAGAGGTTTTTTTTTTTTCACTTTGTTTGTTACATGTACAGTGTTCCACTCTATTAAATAAAGCAATAAAATAGATTAAAAGCAGTCAGAAACAATGGAAGACATCATCTGAAAAAAGAACTAAAGATTCTAATTCCCAGCTCTCTGAGGATGGGTCAGAATGCTATGTCAGAGGGTGAAAAACACCTGTTTGCATAAAGTTTTGCAATGAGACAGAAAGATGCCTTAGTTCTACTAAAGGAATAGACCAACCACACAGTTATGTTACACTGCAGCATCTTAATATTGCATTTACATAAGATAATAAAACCTTGGTCCTCCTTGTTTTCCAGTGTGTTACTTAATCCAAATCATCATTGCATTTGCACTAAGACTGCTTCAGAAACATATGGGAATACAGAAACTGCTTTATTCCACAATTTTTTAAGGGTTCATAGGTCTTAAAGGACAATCCCAAAGGAAGATGGAACAGTCCTAAGTGTCTGAAAGGCCACAAATTAACAAGGATTATAGCTACAATGTAAAATGGAATCAATTTTACCAGTAATAGCTGTAAGGTGTCTGCTTACAAAACTGATTTTAGAATCCTGGTTAAGTTGAAATCACAGATAAAATATGAAATGCATTATTTATCTACTCATTTCAGTAACAAATCATCTTCAAAATCTGCATACATTTATTATGACCTGCAATTACAACAGAAAGTGCAGGGATTGTAGAAAATGCATAGAAGAGAAAAGATGCCAGTACAAACACTACATTATTACTCAAGAAAAGTATGGAACAAGTTTTCTACTAAGATATGGAAATGAAGAAAAGACAGAACTACTTTTGGTATTGTTCAAAATTAGATCTAATAAGGTGACAATGAAGGTGAAAATATTAAAAATCCTTCAATATATAAGTGGAGGATGAACAAGAGGAAAAGGAAATGAAAAAAACATACAGTCAACTGCAAAATGTGAAATATCCACAGAAGCACTATTTAAACTTAATTTGAAGTTTCTAAAGACTTATTTTTAAATTCCAATTCAGGACAGCTCGAGCAATATGCATTAACTTTGAATATTTACTAGAAAGAAAAAAGAAATTTCTAGTAGCCAACTCTAAATATAAATGAAACTGCTATTGTCTAGGAAAGAATTACTTATAAGATATGCTCAAATAAAAAACAGCAATGGAAATATAAGCGGTGTTTCAGTAATCTTGGTAATAACTTAGTTACTTTGAGTATGAATCTATTAAATATTATGGCATATTCTATGGAAGAAACAGAGAAGACAATCCAGTTCCTTATCAGCTACAGCAGGCAACTGTGCTCCCTCACTTTTTTTTCCTTTTCAGAATGAACTCCCTTGATTTCTTGTCTATAAATTTAGTGGTTGGAAAATCAGTAAAGAGGTTTCTGTCTATGGGTTTTCCAGCTGATCCAAATGAATCAGTGTCCTAGTGTATTTTATCTTTATTGATACACACTGTGATTACAGCTCAGAGGAGGTAATGCTCCTGAAACATTAGGTACATTCATATGAGATCCATGAAGCATTTCGTATTATAAAAAAATGTACTATTTTATGGAAACCAAGACAGTCCATTAACTTTTCATTGCATAAAACCACCAGGTTGGGCTTTTAATTGAACGGGTCTGCACTTTCTAGTGCCCTGATGCTTCCTCCCTTCTACTAGAAAAGATTATTTTTTCAGAGATATTCAACATTTCCAACATTGAATAGAGGACTTTCTCAAAGTGCAATTTATTATAAGCACCCTTCCTGAGAGTTTGGTGCCTGTGAAAATATAAACAAAAAATATTTGACTGTTTTCAGTTACACAAATTGAAAAATATTGGGTTTTATTCTCAGTTTCCTAACTTGTAGTTCACTTCAAATTTTTATACCCATCACCAAATAACAATTGTGTAGTTTATTGTTCTACAGATGCACAATCCAATTGTTTTCAAAGTTCAGTCTTGTTGTACGCAGCTCATTCATCTTCTTCCATCTCTAATAAGTCTGTCTCAAATATATGCCCCGATTTTCCCAAATAAGATCACTGAGTTTTCATTAAAAATATTGTCTTTTAAACAATGATTTTTAAACAAGAAGTACTAAACATTCTATCAAATACCCTCAAGTTGCACCAGGGGAGATTCAGGTTGGACATAAGGAACAAGTTCTTCTCTGAAAAAGTGGTCAGGTGCAGGGACAGGCTGCCCAGCAAGGTGGTGAAGTCAATGTCCCTGTAGGTGTTCAAGAACCATTTAGAGGTTGGTTAGATGGCCAGCAGGGACAGGGAGGTGATTGTCCCTCTCTACTCGGCTCTTGTGATGCCCCATCTGGAGTACTGTGTCCAGGTCTGGAGCCCCCAGTACAAGAAAGACAGAGAGCTGTTGGAGAGAGATCAGAGGAGAGTCACAAAGATGGTCAGGGGACTGGAGCACCTCCCCTACAAAGACAGGTTGAGGGAGCTGGGCTTGTTCAGCCTGGAGAAAAGAAGGCTGTGGGGTGACCTCATTGCAGCCTTTCAGTACCTAAAGGAAGCCGACAAACAAGAAGGGAATCAACTCTTTGAAAGGGTAGATAACTGCAGGACAAGGGGAAATGGTTTTAAGTTGAGGGAGGGGAGATTTAGGGTGGGTGTCAGGGGTAAGTTCTTTACAGAGAGAGTGGTGAGGTGCTGGAACAGGCCGCCCAGAGAGGTTGTGGATGCCCTGTCCCTAGAGCTGTTCAAGGCCAGATTGGATGGAGCCCTGGCAGCCTGGTCTGGTATTAAATGGGAAGGTTGGTGGCCCTGCATGTGGCAGAGGGATTGGAGATTCATGATCCTTGAGGTCCCTTCCAACCCTGGCCATTCTGTGATTCTGTGATCTGTGATAGATATTGTACTAAGAGGCATGGTTTAGTGGGGAAATATTGGTAGTAGGTGAATGGTTGGACTGGATGATCTTGGAGGTATTTTCCAATCTTGGTGATCCTATGATTCTGATTCCATTCTCTTAGATCACAATCTAATTTGAAGGCTGATTCATGAGAAGGATCATGCATTCACTTATTTTGACTCTAAATTTTAATGGTTGAGTTTACATCCATACATAATAGAACTGATTTTTGAAGTCTAACAGCTTTATCAAAATATAAAAATGAAACTAAAAATTAGCATCAGAAATTACTCACATAGAACTATAGTTTGGCTCATATGTCCAATGAATTTGTGCTTCTGGTTTTTAGTAGATTCTTCTTCCACTGTATAGTGATCTCAGAAAATATTCACAATTTTTGATGTGTTTCCTTTCCCTCCTTCTAAATTACTTAAAATAACTGAATGGCAAGGGAAATATATTTCATTTTTCTGAAAGCGGACACTACATCTGAGTTGCTCAAGACTTCCAATAATCCGTTTTTCTGTCTTCGAAGAATAATTTGTGATGATAAAGTTAATTAGCCAACATCTCTAAATTTTAAGGTGTGCTTGGATTAACATTTGTATGTGTAAAAACAAAAACAAAAGCAAAAAACTTCCAGAAATGAAATGGTCAGCCAGTTAACCTTATAAATGAAGTATTCAGATATTTTCTATCTTGAAAAGGCAATTTTGTTATTTAAATAAAAAGGAAAGGTTTTAAATTATTTATAATACTTTTTCCTTCTGTTGATGCAATTAATTGAAAAAAAGAAAACCACAACAAAATAAACATGACAACCTGCAGATGCATGTTTTTGATAGTGTCAGGAATGTATAACTTAAAGCATATAGCTGATCATGCTTTGGAAAAGTAGAACAAGCTGAAAAACTATCTCACTAAGTGCAAACTTGTTCCACATCAATAGTAAATTGTCACTTACAATTTAAAACAAAAAAAAAAGATAAATAGAGTTATGGTCACTAGAATTATACTTGCTATTATTTGTTTTCAGCATTTTGTGAGTGTATGACTGCCATCCATTTCAAAAGCTTGATAAACTTGCTACTGAAAGTTTTATATTGTATAATATATTCTTGCATATCCTGCACAAAATTTGTCATGTGCAGAAAGGACTAAAAAAAGAAAAAAAAAGATACCAAATTTCAAAGCAATGTTTTTTCAAGAATCATTTCAATTTAAAAAAATATTGTATGTCTAATATTTAAATTCTAAGCAGCAATTGCTGTAAGAGAACAAGTTAAGCTAGTTATTTCCTACGGTTTACACAGTCTTTAATAATTCTTCTGAAGTGAAGGCCTTCATGATAGCTTAAGAGATTCAATATTTAAAAAAACAGGTTGTTCCAGTTTTTATTTGCTTTATTGCTGTTTTATTGTGACCTCAAGAAAACACAAACTTCTGTCAGTGCTTCAAAAAATGCAGCTTTTAACATGCTAAAAAAGATAGATTATTCTAAGCAACCCAGACCAAGTTCAAGTAAATAACAGAAACATCCCACTGCATTCAGGAGGAAAAAAAGTAAAAAAAATTTGAAGATGATGAAACCACAAAATTTTAATTTCTTTTTTGCATTCAACTAGACACATTCAAAGAATTAGAAATCTTTTTTTCTCCTACTCACAGTTCTTATTTTTCATGCCTCAATTTCACTATCACTACTAAAATGTGGAGGGAAATTGTTCTCATTTTTGCAAGCCAATTTGTCTTACGATCAGAGAATTAAACCTGGTTGAACTCACTGATGTAGTATGTTACAGAGAATGAGACATTTTACATACCTTATCGGGTTTTGTTTATTATTATTTCCTCACAACATTGAAACTATTACTTGATACTGCAGCGACCTACAGCTAAAAACAGAAATTAAAGGCTACTTCATCCATCCAGTAGAGAATCACTGTAAAAAATAAAAAAGCAGTATACATCTGCCTTTAAAAAGAATGTGGTTTGATAGAATTACTACATTGTGTTTGTGTTTAAAGAAACTTGCAGTTTCCAAGCTTTACAAATCAAGGAACTAAATGTACGTCATCATCTTTTCCAATTATTGTGCCATGTCATTTGCTTTGATGAATATTTGTGTTTAAATCCTGCCACATAAAAATGACCACTGACTTCTGCTGCATTCAAAATATGAATGTTGAGTCAAAAAATATGCTTCAAAGATCACATTAGGAAAAACAAGGATACATAAATCAGTAAAAGCAAGGGAGAAACTGACAAAGGTTTCAAGCTCTCAGAGCTTTCATTTTTTTCACTTATCACACTTTGGCTTTAGGACTAGACCTTTACGTTTTAGGGCTCCAATCAGGTGAAGACTTAGAATATACACAGAAATTCAGTAATGGACTGACTGAATAGCGATTGGGTGAGTCTAGCATTTTTGAAAATTTAGCCTTCTCTTTCCATGTGCATCTGCTCTATTGTAAAATGAAGTCAAAAGACTTCACTTACCTCCCAGGGGCTTTGTGAAGTTTGGTTAACTAATATTTATTAAGCACAAAGCAAATGACGTATAACTGAAAAGATTATTAGAATAAAACTGAACAAACCCTGTGCTGGATTTTAGAAATTATTTTTGAACACTTTTTCCTTAGAAAAAATGGAAAAAGTAATTTTACAAAACTTTGTGGCTCTTTCATATTACCTAACTTTACCCAATTTCAGATTATCAAGCCTTCTTATGGGTTGAACCTTAATCTTGTATTCAGGTTAAATTAAAAAAAAAAAAAATATGCAAAAATTATGACTTCATATGATGTGCTGTGGAAAAACAGTTTAACATGGAATGGGGAAGAAAAACGCTGTGAATTTTCTTAACAGGGACCTAGTATTGCACTGTCACAAAAATGGTTATTGCAAAATAAGTCTTAATCATAGCTGATTAAGATCATAGTGATTAAGATCAAGTGTCAGATAAGAGAAGGAAAGCTGATTAAAAATAAATAGTAGAAAGAGCATCAATAAAACCAACAAAAATATTCACTTCAGTACTTCAAAGTTGTGTATATTGAATAAGAACAAATAGTGAAGTCCATTGGATATAAATGACTGTTTTGAAAATTCTGGGAACAGATTTCTTCAAAATATTTAATAGACCACTTTAATACCATGTAAATTATAACAACTGTAATTTACGTATACTCATTTTATCTGATTGTAATATTCTTTTATCCTTTATTTCATAGATATGGTACATTTTAATAACATGCATGCTATTAAATAAAACAAGGACGTCATGCAGATTTTTAGAGTACTGTAAACATTATTTTTCTCAGAATTGAGTTGTTTTCTTTTTTGATTGCAGGCTTTTTTCGTTTTTGTTTTTGTTTTTAAATAGTAAGATCGATTATTTCCTGTACTAGCCTTCAACAACAGACTGCAGATATTCCTTGCCTTAACTTTCTTTGGTACATTCCTGCTCTACACGTGCTGCTTTGATGGTAAGTAAACAGTTGGCAAGGAACTCCCTCTTGTGGTCAAACATTCTTAATTAGGAAAAAAAAAGGCCTGTGTTCAGCTGATGGTATGGGTTATTAGAACCCATGGGTCACTTGAAGCCATTAAGATTAACGGTACTGATATAAGTAATTTTAGTGAAGCAGTTCATTGCAAATTAGAGCTGAACATATGCTCTTAATTTTTGCTAAGAAATAAGGATTTGCGCCACTATTCAGGAAAACTCAGCACTAAAGTGAACTCTCTGTCTTTTTCCTTCCCAAATCATAGCTTTATCTACATCAATTCACAATCCACTACAGTGATAAAAAGACAAGGAAAAGTTTAACTTCTCCACAATTCTGGCTTCTCATATGCCACTGACAAAAATATATCATAAAGAGTGCAGAGAGATTGAATTTTTCTTTGAGGTGCCTTTCCAACCCATTCTTAGATAGTGTTTGGCCATGGCACATGCAAGTGCTGTGCCGTACACTCTGTGGCAAAAACTGAGCAGTCCCAAGTCAGGAGAGTTTCCTGCTCCTCCAGATTATAGATGCAGTAACCTGAAATACAACTCAAATATCTGGCAGATTGAAAGATCATCTAATACTAAATAGTTTGGTTTGAATACTACTGTCAAATTCTTAATCAACAACAGCACAAAACAGCAGCAACTGGAACAAGCATGATGTCTCTTCTATGTTACCCTCTATATGTTTCTACTCAGGATCCTAATTTGAGGGTCAGGCTCACCTTCCTCAAAGTAGTTCTCCAGTTTTTCTTGAAAGGAAGACAGAGAGATGGCTTAATTTATTTTATTCTTTATTGCGCTTAGTCTACATTACAGATATAAGATGCAGACAGGAACACAAAATGTCCTGGTGTAGTTCTCCAAAGACAAAGTATTTCTCTTACATCTACTTTCAGCTAGATCTGGTTTCAGCTAGTAAAGTTTTTGGATGATAGGTCTTTACAAAGATATTCATTTTATACCTGGTACAAATATGCAAAAGCAAAGGAAAACATGCAGGAACTGAAGGGAGAGAGGCAGAACACCTAGCACAGAACTGTAGATGCCAGCTGTGCTGATGGGCTGTAATTTAGCCCCTGTCCAGTAAATCCAGCTGTCCTTTGAGATTCACCATGTCCAAAGAGTGGCATGGGAACTGTTTGCACTGTGAGCAATGTTACCATTCACTGATAAGCAAGAAAGTCAGCAAAAAGTGGACATTTGCAGGAACAGCAAAATATAATAATTTCTCTTTATGAGCACTTTTACTCATGCACATTAAATGTGTGACAATGCACTTTGTCTTCAGGACACCTCGCATTCCAGCTAGCAGAAATATGGATGGTAGTATAAAGATCGGTGCTACATTTAGCTTTCCTGGGAGAAAGTACAGTATGAATCTTTATTAAGTAAAAGAAAAATCAAAGTTGATGAGGCAATAACTTTGTTGGAGAAGAGAAAAAGCTGCTGTTTATTAGCAACTGAATACTTAATTCGTTGATTTAAAAAATTCACAGTCTATGTTTTACCTCAAAAACTTTGAACCTATGGTCTTCTGAGGAGCAATAGAAGAAAAAAGAAAGAATTAGAGAGTTTAAGCCACCCTTCACTTTTTCAGTCCTGATGACAAGGGACCTACTGAACTGTGATTTATCTAGAGATCTCTAAGGGACTAAGGTATGGGGATCAGTAGACTACTCATGGATATCACCATCATCCAGAAATTATACCACACTTATTCTCTTTCTGGGGATTCCTAAACAGTTAAATTTATCAGGAGTTCATCCAGGACTAATGCTTGCACAGGCACATTGTAGAGACTTCTCTGTACAGTGCAAGGGGGCTGTACTTAATGGAATTACTAACAGGATCAAACTACACAAAGATCAGGACAAACATGAGAATATATCACAAAATTTCTCCTAGGACAGTGGGTCTTAAGGCCAAAACAATGGAACTAATTAGGGTGGCACACAAAGTGTAAAGACAAGCAATCTGCTGTACTGCTTCTACTCTTGTCTTCTTGTGATATGGAAACACTGGTGGGTCTTGAGGCATAACTGCTATGCCATTGCTCAAAGTAACACTAAGCTATGCCTGTTCCCATATCTGCACCAAAAGTCAGATGGGCCCTGCTGAGAAATTGGGAAACTGTCCATTTCATCCAGATCCAGGCCAAATTATAGTGAGATGACAAATAATTCCACCTGAATATATTGTAGATTTGCAGTGCTAACAGGGCTTTCAACCAATTTTCTGAGACTCGCAGGAATCCCTGTCCCCAAAAAACCCAACTCTTCAAAGATTTCCTTTTACCACACTCTTTCCCTCCCTCAGTGGATCAGTATAATAATAAATCTGAACAGATCTACTTTTTTGAGTGAAGTATGTTTCTATTTATGTTAAGATGGATAAATGCTACAAAGTTTTTTTACACTGTCATGCAAAGTGATCTGCAGAAATTTTGATAGATGGTGCATTCAAGTGAAAAAAAGTTTTGAGGATTACCTGGACCATATTGTACTTGCTTGATACATCATTTAGAAGTTACATAGCTAACTTGTTCTTAATGTATCCTGTTTCATACTGATACCATATCTATTATTCAAGTCACATAAACTTTACTTATTCACATAGAATGCTTGATCAAAGACATGAAAAACTAATGTTTTCCACCTGGGTAAGTTAATGACTGCCTCTTGCATTTGTTGTGGATTTCAAGCACATATAGAAAAAGCTGTGGGATCAGCATGGGAAACTCACAGTTTTTGCTTTGCGGTTGTAACATTGCTTCATTGTTTTGTGCTTAAATCTAAGTCTTTGTTCATAAAAATCCACAGGTCTTTTGTGCTTGGCATTTTCACACTGCACTAGGTAAAATAACCATACAGCTGCGAATAATCACCACAGTGCATGGTCCACTCGTGCTCTGATAATGCTTTATGAATAGAAGTGCAATTCTTGCTGTTGAAAGGAATCAGAAATGTTAACATTCTCTCTAAGACCTCCCTCAAGTATTTCCAAGATTTATGGCTTAAAAAACTTTTTATGACACCAAAACTTTCATCTTATGGAAAATAATATTCTACCAATAACATTATATTTAAAAAATATATTTGTTTTATTTAAAAGACATGAGGGGCTATCAGTAGTAGAGTATGGACAGCAGTTCACCAAATTAACCCAAATGTTCAACAGATTTTTTTAAAGAGTAATACTCTTTAAAGTCAGGACATCTTCTTACCCTAACAGTTTCTACATCATTTCTCACACAGAGTTTATCTTTAGTCTAAGATTACTTATTAAAACACATTTATGTCCATTACTTTTCAAATCTTTTCCTCCAATAAGGATCAACAGTATCTATGAAAAGTTGATAGCAAAAGCTTGGATTACTCCAGTTCTGTTAGAAATTATATCAGAAAGAGGATTTTAATGCTGTGATTCTGTTTTCCCATTTAGTTCAACAACGAGAGACAAGAAAGTGATTTCTAACATTTCTTTATTGTGGGGTGACGTCCCTTTTACTTTTCATATGGGGCTCCTTTTCCACCTTTCAAGGGAAGCATAAGGATCTTGAGGGGAAAAAAACACCCACAAATGCATATAAACAACAGCAAAAAACCCTGCAGAATTTTATTAAAGTGTCTTCCAGCCACACCTTTAAGAAATAGGTGCAGGCCTCTCTTCAGTATCAGGAAAAGCATTTCTGGCTTGCAAGATGTTCTGTCACTATGATGATGAAGGGAAAAAACATACCTCTCTCTATCCTCTTTACATATTTAATACTATCAGAGGCCTTCACAAAACTGATGACCTGCATCTTTCTAGTAAAAAGGGTTATCAGCACCAGGGTAGACTGCACTTGCTGGAAACCTCCCAGCAATATTTAAAACTTGAACATTATTAAACTGGGTAGAGGAATCATTAAGCTACAAAGGCTAAAAAGCATGGTTGTCTTGTCCAATTTTATGCTTTCTGTGAAAACTTTCTACATGAGAATATTTTCTAAAAAAAAAAAGAAAATCTATTTGAAACATCCTCCATAAAATAAACAACATGTAGCTGTTAACACTGGAATTTGTAGAATTTTCATGTGTAGAAAGAACTCAATCAACCACCTGAGATGCCACTAGCTGCATATGAATCACTACTACTGAAGTCTATGAGCATGTGTTCAATATCATTCCTGTGGCAGGAGGTCTTTTTAGGGCTGATTTCGATTACATAAGATAAACATTTTGAGTCACAGAAAATCCAGAATAGTACTAAAAATGTGAAATGGTAACAGAGCCACAGTTACTAGAAGTTTGGAAGTATTAAGCAAGTCTGTAGACAGTCAGAAATGTGCAAATAAAAGTGAGTGGTAGGATGAGTGGGTGGTAAGGATTTTTAATTTCAGTGGGGATAAAGAATCAGTAAGAATTGTTGTGAAGAATAATACCTGAAGAATTAGAGCAAGTGATAAGTGTCTGATGAATGATATGACACCAGATACAATGGGGCTTTAGAGAAGTACTTTTTATTTATCTTATATCTTTTTTTTTTCCCCTTTTACCTGTAATTTAGAAGCTGAGAGGAAATACATAGTTATTTTTGACACTCCATGTAATTTTAAGAACAAGAAAGATAGGATTACAAGTATAGCATGATTCCAGCTTGTATCAGTGACTGTCGAGAGAATGCCCTTAAAAAGCAAAAGGCAATGAACTTCATAGGAAAAAAAAAAAAAATATGCCTACAGTGAAGCAAAGTTTATACGGTCACATTAGAGAAATGTGAAAAAGAACAAGCAGACATTGACAAGGATACACAGAATCACAGAATCACAGAAACACCAAGGTTGGAAGAGATCTACAAGATCATCCAGTCCAACCACCCACCTATCACCTTAGCTCTCACTAACCCATATCCCTCAACACAAAATCCAATCGTTCCTTGAACACCTCCAGGGTCGGTGACTCCACCACCTCCCTTGGCAGCCCATTCCACTGCCTGACAACTCTTACAGAAAAGCAGTATTTCCTAATGTCAAGCCTAAATCTCCCCTGGCACAGCTTGAAGCCATTCTTTCTAGTCCTATCACCAGTTAAATGAGAGAAGAGGCCGACCCCCAGCTCGCTACAAGCTCCCTTCAGGTAGTTATGGAGAGCAATGAGTCTCCCCTGAGCCTCCTCTTCTCCAGACTGAACAACCCCAGCTCCTTCAGCCGCTCCTCATAAGCCCTGTGCTCCAGACCCCTCACCAGCTTTGCTGCCCTTCTTTGAACCCGCTCCAGGGCCTCAATGTCTTTCTTGCAGTGAGGGGCCCAAAACTGCACACAGCACTCGAGGTGCGGCCTCACCAGAGCTGAGTACAGGGGGACAATCCCTGCCCTGTTCCTGCTGGCAACACCGTTTCTGATGCAAGCCAGGAGGCCATTGGCATTCTTGGCCATGTGGGCAAATAATATACCACATTACTATGCTACTACACATATTATATGCTACTGTACATACTAAGAGATTAAAATAAAATTGCCAACCTAAAGGTTACAAGAGAATAGAATGAGTTTGGTTGGAAAGAAACTCCAGAAGTTGTGTTTAGGTGGGGACAGAACTGCAGAAAGCAAGTCTCATTAGGACAAGATCAGGACTGCACCCAGTCAAAAGTTCAGTTCCTTTGGGGGTGGGGATACAACACTGGGCAACTGGCTCCAGTGCTCATGGTGAAAATAACTGACATCTTTTCATATATTTTTCTGCCTGGTCTGGACATAGCATCTTAGTCTATTGCACAGTTATAAGTAGTTAGAAGAGGCATCTCTTGGTTGCTACTATACATAGTCATGTCACAACGTGTAGATCACCTGTCTTTGTGCTAATTTCTAAATAATGGCTCCTAGGTGTAATAAGTTTGTTTGTTTGTTTTTTGTTTGTTTTTGTTTTTGTTTGTTTTTAAAGTCATACAGACTTACATATAAAATGTATGCACTGTTGAGACTAATAACGTAAAAACTGAACAGGCCCAAAGCTGAGAGAAAAAAAAAAATAAGTACAGCCCAAATAGATAAAGGAAAAAAGTTGCTAAAAGAATACACGCTTACATCACTTTACCTGTTGCTGCAGGAAGCAAATATGGCCTACTCACAAGCTGTTAGGAAATGCCATGTCAATATGGAGTGCATCCCAGAGACCAGAATGGATACTACCAAAACTCTGACTATAATCACAATAACATGTATAAAGATGAAATGCAGGTCAGCAGTGCCGTGTAAACATCATTGAATGTATGTCCTCGTGAATACCCAGATGGTTTTGTAGAAACAGAACAGAATATAAACGCATCTCTTAATTTTAGGATTCAAAAATACCTATCAAGAGCAATGTAGTAGATGCTGCATTAATTCCTTTTAATAGTAAAGTTGGTTTTAATTGTGAGAATTAGGTAGTCATGAAAAATTTCTACCCAATTTTGTAATGATCTGAAGTTGAAAATAGCTATTAGCAAATTTATCTTGAAATGTATTCTCTTAATACAATCCATCAACCAGAGCTACCTACAGATTTTCTGTAGAACACTGCCTGGCTGACGTATGTCAAGAGACAAAGCAAAAACTTACAATGAAGAGATTTAAGGACAACTTTCAACCACCAATTTTAATGACACAGAAGAATTAAAATTAGAACATATGTAAAAAAAAAAAAGATTAAATTATTAGAAAATGAAACAAGGTAATACAGCTTCTCCAAAACCCTTAGCAAGAATGAGAGGCACAAGATAGACTTAAATGCCAGGACACATGCAAGCAATCACAAAGCCAGATGCAAAGGGTGAATATTGATCAAATTTAACAACAACAACAACAACATATATATATACAAACACTAGACTTTATAAAATATTACAATGGTCACACGAAAGCACAGCAAAATCTTCCAATCCATAACAACCAGTAAAGAATATGGAGGAAGGAATCCATGCAGAGTTTGGTTAATTCACTCCAACTGTATTCCAGGGTGGCCTCTTTGCAAGACCTTTAGCTGCTTTAGATTATCTTTTCGTATTTGTTTCTTCTCTTAATAATCTTATGAACAAACAATCTGAAAAGCAGAACATTAAGTGTGATTGTCACCTAGTTAGATGGTGTATATTGATGGCCTATTTCACAACTTTTATTATCTATTTATTATAATTTAAGTCTGTTCACTTAATTTTGAATTTTAATAATAATGCAAATAAATCCCAGATAGCTTCACAAAATTAAACTGGTGTATATATTCATCAGTGAAAAACAACCACCTCCACTGTAAGATGTTGCCAGTGTTGAACACCACCTACCATACCTAATTAATTTTGGGGAGGAGATTTAAATATATGCTATTTTATTGCCCAAAGGCAGACGTGCAGTTCCTCATAGTGAATTCTGAAAATGTAACCCTTAATATGACTAAATAGAATCCCTATGAATTTTTAAATAGCAAATTTATTCTCTCTACTAGCTACTCAACTGTACTAAGAAAAACATTAAAAAATCTCTTCTGTACTATGCATAGAATACAGCTCCTTGGTAATAGAATGGATTATGCTTTTTAACATTTTCTTAGCTTCTGTGCCCTGTCTGAGCTATTCTAGTACATTCTTCTTGTTGTTTCAATAAATAGCTTTAGTTATCAAGTCATCTTAGCTCTGTTTTTGTTCTTTTCTCTGAAAAGAACTGCATACACAATTGGAAGCTATTAAAAATAATATACTATTATAAATCTGGAATACATGACTCTGTTCTTATTTCTTTCAAGTTTTCATTGTATTTTCATATTTGATACACTGAAATCTATAAATTGTCTCTTTAGTTCATAACTGAGCAGCTTCAAAATGTCCTTTCTGGATGTTTATATCAGTATAATGGCAAAATGCATTTGGAACACCAATGGAAAAAAAAAAAAAGTTATTTAGCATAACTGGATTAGAACTACATAATTTAAAATACAATGCTAGCATCCACAAGGGAAATCCATACGGTTAGCAAGTCCCCATACAGTCGTAGTCTCATGAGATTGCTCTCCTTGTACCAAAGGCTTCCATTCCATTTCGCTTAAGTCTGTACGAAAGCATGAATTTAATGGGATGGTGTGACAGAAAGCCAATTCACAGTCTCTCTGTAAAATTAGTACCTGGATCGCGTTTCTCTTTGAGCCTGTGAGAAATTCTTGTACTTTGTGAATCCCTGCACTAGTTTTATGGAAGTTAAATGACAGATTCTTTACAACTTCAGATGCTAGCAGTTAATGCTCTGTTACCTCTGTTAGCAGTTCCTAATGTAAGAGAGATAAGCGCTTTTTGGTGTTTCAGACACACGTGAAAATGCTATATAACATCACTCTGCAGTAACTATCTGCAGGAGGGTGAAAATAGGATGCATTAAACTCAGGAGTTCATTGTTGCAGTGTCTTCTCCCTTGGAGTGCAATCGCAAAACAGGAAGGAGCAAGTAAAAACAGCTGGATCCCTGTGAAAAGGAAGTTTTCAGCTGCAGGAAGCAATCCTCCTTGCATACTGGTCTGCAGTGTCTCCCTGCTCTCAGCAAAACGCACTGCCAAAGGCCATCAGGAGAGGTAAAGCACCACTGCAGCTTCTGTGGACAGTTGTTGAGCAACACATTCTTAATGCCTTTATAATGCAAACATTTCTTCTGAGGGCTGAAAGAACTACTGTGTACCGGTCACTACACAATTCTTAAGACTTTCTGGGATACCTTGCATGTCCTTACACCTAAGGCGGGGATTTTCTACAGCACTGCCTGGCATATACCTATTCATTCCCAACACTGTCATTCACTGCCTGTGAATGAAAGCACCCCATGAAATGCAGACAGAGTTTGGATACGCATGTCTGGGCACGGCTGAGGAGGATTAGGTGGCATAAGGATGTCACGCACGGATTATATCCCACCATGTTGTATAGGTGCTGACCAGCCTGTTCTGTTTCAGAGTCTTAAGTCTGTTTTTGGTGTGCAAAAAAAATCTTGCTTTTGCTGCTGCACTCATGCACTCAATCTCATCAATGGAAGAAACATGTAGGACTTCACTAAGACTTTTCTGGACACTTCTAAATATTTATGATGCAAGTTATTTCATCAATCAGTCAGTCAGCTTTTTTTTTTTTTTTTTTTTTTTTTTTTTTTAAGATCAGGGCAGGTTTTGGAGCTTCAGGAAACTATTGGTCCTGATCTTTCTCTGTGCAGCACTGACTGTCCACTCAGATTTTCCTCAGAATTAAGTTATTATTTTTCATGGCAGTGCAAATCTCAGCATTTAGTTAGTTAGTTAGTTAGTTTATATAAGTGCTTTCAATTCAGGGTGTTTTCAGCATATTTTTTAATTGGAGGTAGGTTTTAATCACTCATTTTATATTCCCTTGTGTAATAATTTCTCCTCAGCTTAAATGTAATTCCCCCCTACAGTTTTAGCCATCCTTTACTTAGCAAACCGTTTCTTTTATTCTTTTTTTCTGTGCTCTGAAGGATGCTGAAAGTATCACAGCTGCCCTTGTTTTACAAGTTTCTATCCACACAGCATCTAAATCACTGTAAATTAGCACATTTATAATTTACTCAATGTTGTATCCCCTGAAGCAGCCATCAGGACAGAGCACTAAAATGATCTGATTTGGGAGATATTGTTCAGGTGAGTTTGCATTCTGAAAAAAATGCAAATGTTCAGAGCATGTACAAAACTATTTACTGGAATGCCAATCCCTTGTATAGGATGGCATTGTAAAATGATTCTTGTATAGTCTGTCCTTATTTGTCTGAAAGTCAGTGCCTGGAGAGCTCAGTGGTTTAATTGGGAGATTGAAGGCATTCTGTGTGGAGCAGGATGAGGTCTTTTAACACGTTTCAACCCAGATTGAATCTTTACAGCTGAGCTACAACCCATGAAAAACATGGCTTTATAATGGAAATGCTGACACAACCTTTCAATTAGAGTAGTGTTAACTGCATCATTATAATTAGAGACGCGCTGACCCTCTGAAAACTCTAGCTTTCAGATCAAGAAAAGGTATTCTCCTTTAGCTGGTCACTCGTTGGACACTTTTAAATTCACAAAAGCCTAGCTGGTGAAAAATGCATTACCCAAAATTCGTTTTCTTGACAAATTAAAAAAGGGACACAGAATTTTATCCCAGTCTGCATGATCAGCTGAAGTTATTAGCATTGCTTAAATTCATTTGGTGGCCAACAGAAAATATTTTAAAAAGTGAAACAAAATTAAGAAAAAGAGAGTTATAATGTAGTTGCTCACAAATTAAGTTAGAATATCTTAATATATCAAATGACAACAGATATCAAAATGATTTCAATTTATTTTACATATTTACATTAAAAATACATATATTTAAGAATACTTATTTATCAATTCTTGTGAAAAGCCTACATCTAAACACTGCTGGGGGTTAGAACTGTAAAATTGTTTTAAAAATTGGATGAAGCAGCCATGCAAATTTTTGCTGTTCATAATGGTATCATTGTGGTAAGTTGCTTGTAGCAAAATCTGTACTCTTCATGAGGCGTGGTGTGGTCCAAGTGTTATTTCTGGACAAATCACTGCAGTGTTTTGTTAGTCATTGCCATGTTCCAAAACTGCTATCTTAACTGCTATCTATTTGTGAGACACAGAGTGGCAAGAAATTGTACTTACGTTTGTATTTGTCTATGGACTTGCAGAAAAGAAACAATAGAAAACTGCTTTTCCTAGATTAGAGGTATTACATAAAATGCCTGTATTAAAGATATTAAGGTTCACAAATATGAGTGCAGTGAAACACAGTTCGTATTAATGTATTTGTGAAAGCAGTGTCCAACTTTCTGATAATGCTCACAAGGTTTAATGCTTTGTTAATGCATTTTCTACATTTTTTAATGTAAAGTATTATTTATCTGAATAACCAAATATAAAGCTTATTTTAAGATTATATATAAACTCGTATTAAGCCTAAAAAACTAAATATTATGGAGCTAGGAAAGACAAGACTGACTGCATATTCTTTAAGCAGACTCCTTTGTGTCTGTGCAATGTGACAATTTTCCTTTAATCATGTACTATTTTTTTCTATGGCTTGTTTACATCTAGGTTGAGCAGTACTCACCACATAAACAGTTGTTTGTGACCTTGTGGCTTGTTTACTTCACTAAATCTAAGCTGCTCTGAGTTAACAGAGAGGTTAATTTAATATCTGGCTTTTCCATGACACTCACTGCTGTAATAACTAAGCTCTTAACAAGCGGTTGCTAATGTATTTTCTGCAACACCCATGAGAGTTTTAGTGGCATTGTCCTCACTACCTATCAAAAAGGTCAACATCTAACAAGTTTTTATCTATGTACTTTAAGATGACAATCACCTGATTTCTACATGAGATGGAACTGGAAAGATTAACATCTCAGCATTTGATAACACAAACTCTTAGCATCTCTCCCAGTCATGCTCACAAATTATGCTATCAGAAAATTACTGATAACTTCTCAATAGCATATTTAAGACACTTGGTGTCAGTTTACACAGTTCAAGCTAGAGTTATGCAGAGAAAACTAAGCTGATGTCAAATCAACAAACTACAGGTAGAGTTGGCAGAGCTCTCCTACTTAACTAAGTAGTTTTGGTGTTACTGTTAGAGAGTAAGCATAATTAGCCCAAGCATAAGGCCACAATGATTCTGAGCAGCAAGTTAGTATCAGTATGGTTTGCATGTCAATATACCAGATTCATTAATACTCCATTCAGGTATCTGCATGGTGCTACTTATGGTGTGACAGACATAGTCTTTGGTGTCATCAGATATAAGATCTACTATAGACAAAATGCAGTTTTCCCTGTGTCCTTTGATCAATAGGCACAGCTTCTTCAATCTGTACTTCATGGCCTGGGTAAAAAATAAATTAGAATACTGTAATCAACATTTTCCTTCCTAACAAAAGCACTTGTCCGACCCGCAGCAACAACCATCCTCTTCAAATAGGGAAGAAAAAATGCAAGATTGAGTAGAGACCATACCTGGTTTCAGTAAGCTTTAGAGGCACTGTGTGCTGCTAGGAATAACTTAAGTGAGTGGTTGTTCTTACTTTGTTTTGTTTTATTTTGAGTTGTTCACTTTGAAGAAGCAAACTAAGAACTCTGATAAAATATTTATATGTGGAAAAATATTTGCAGAGTTTTTCCTCTTAATACCAATGTTAGCTACACAACAAAACCCCCCCATTCTAGTCAACCATTTAATTACATAAAATTGCCTGCTGGTACTTGATTAAGGACAAATTCACAAAAGAATAACAAAGAACACATTGTCTGTGCTGAGTTGTGGATGACTACTAAAGGCAAAGGGTGAGGACTATCCTTGGGCTGGTTGCTAACTCCTACAGACTCAAGTACTTGGCTGGGCAACCCTGATCACATAAACCTCCATTCCACATCTCTTCTCCAGGCTCCAGATGCTATTTCTAGTTGCCTCCAAACCTGGCTTCAAATTCACTGTCTCTCTCTGTAGCTTCAATAGACATCTTCCTTTTGCCCTTAAAAAACCCTTGATCCCTTCACATGCTGCAGTCTTCAACATATAAAACCACATGCCACCTCATCTCTGCTCTCGCTTTTTTTTTCTCTTCCAGCTTTTTCATTCCCTTTTCTGTTTGTTCTGTCTATGTCATTGCTTTCTCACTCAGTCTTTCCCCAACAAAGCCTTGTTATTCTCTCCACGTGCTTAAGTTTAAAGTTCTACATCAAGCACAAGGCATATCCCTGACACAGATGCAATTCGCTTCTCTAACGCATTTAGGCTGTAAGAATTTGCCTGAATTATGTAAGCATTACCTGAGTAAGAATAAAACCAAGAATTTTGTCTAAACTTCCTTCCTGTAAAAAAACTCTGTCCTACTGAGACAGATCCCAAACAAAGAAAATACCTAGCGCCAGAATTTGGGAAATTTATAAAGAAAAACAGAGGAAGAGGTGGCCATTACTATCAAAACTGCCTGCAGCATCTACTTTGCAGTTTATGTACACTGATCAGAGGGAAAAATTTTACTGGGCTGTATTTTACATTTTGGTATGCCACACTGTGAATCTGGTCTCTCACAACAGTTCTGCTGTGGGAAGTGCTGTGTGCCAAGATTATGATGACATGATTAGGTAAACATGTTAAACTTACACCTCTGAGCTTCTTGTTGACATCAATGAAGACCAGTAATATAGCAATATATGTATAAAAATATGTACAATATATATGAATGTACATATATATAAATCTGATGAAATAATTCCATATTTAACAGATAAGAGGTCTACTAGAGATTGCAGGGTACTCACTAAGAATTCAGCATGAGTGAAGAGGTTGAGATCTGTGTGCTGGCTCCATTTCTGTAAGAGAGCTACTTCTCTGTTGTTTCACGATGGCAAGAAATTCACTTATAAATTTATCATACAGTTGCTTGGGGATAAAAGTACATGCCTTGTAATTTTTTATTTTTCCAAAGTGTTTTCAGATTTGTGGCTGTCAGCTGTTGATGTCTATAGCTGAGATAATATAGGCCTGGCTTCTTCTTTTTCTAAAGAAGCCAAAGTCCTATCCAAGGTCTCCAAACAGCTTATGAGAGCTGCTCCAAAAGTAATGTTTCTTTTTTATTATTTCATCCCACGCTATTAGAGGTTGTTGATATGGCAGTAGAGGTTGAACCTTCTCACCAATGTTCTGGTACATGTTGTTGCATGTGACAGATGGCAGCAGAGGGGCAGTTTGACAATTTGACATCTGACATGGAACAATATATGAAGCTACGGTGTGCTACTGAATTCCTCCTTACAGAGTAAATGGCACTCACTGACATTCATTGAGGCTTGCTGATGCTTGTTGAGGGCCAAACAATGTACTTGAGCACAGTGAAGTTGTGAGTTAGCATGCTTCAGCAGCCGTGATCTGAACAGACACACACAGCTGTCACACCATGAAATGAAGAGCGTCTCAACCAGCTCATTCATGCAAATTTGTGAATTATGACAGAGAATTGTGTATGGCATTAAATATTGGCTTCAAGGAATTGGAAATGATAATGGCAATGTTGGAATATCACAACATTTGCATCAGGTGAGTCCCACAGATGCTCACACAGGAACACAAAGAACATCATATACAAGTTTGTCAGGACCCGCTTAACCAATATAAGGCTGAAGTTGACTTTCTTTCTTTGATTGCATCATTACTGGTGATGAGATGTGGTGTTAACCACTATGAACTGAAGTCAAAACCACAGTCCATGAAGTGGAGGTGTGTATTCCTCATTGAATGAAAAGTTCAAGAGGCAGCTCTCATTCAGTAAAGTGATTTGCATTGTTTTGGGGGATAGGAATGAATAATCCTTTTGGTTTTCCTGGAATCAAGACAAACCATCAACTCTGTCGTGATGCTAACTAAGCCAAAGGCTTGAACCTCCAGACTCAGGCCAGTGAAAAAGATAGCCTTTCTCTTGCAACACAGTAACTGCAGACCTCATACCAGTTTGAAGACAATGGAGCACATTCCCAGTCTTGGATGAACTGTCCTACTGCACTCACTATTTTTGGTACCTTCTGATCCCCATCGTTCAGGCCACTGAAGGATAGACTGCATGGGCAACTTATCATCCACAGGTACAGATGAGTACAGCATACACACTCTTGTTCATTTGTTCAGCAAAAATGCATAGCTGACTGTTTCAGTGGAGAAGAACTTGCACTCTTAATGTGTTCTTTGTATCTACTTGGATTACATGGAAATAAATAGGAGGCATTACTTCTGAAGTTATGTACATAGATTTGATTGGATTCTTGCACCTGAAGCCTTATTTTCTACTGAAAGGCAAAAGTTCTTCAGCAGTTGAATAATAAGACTTCAGAATATGAATACATTGGAGTATTTTCTGGAAGAATTACCAGAACATTCCTCCACAATCCAGGAAAATTAAGTAACTATTTGTAAACCGTATGTCTGCTACAAAATACAGATCACAAACAAAAATATATAAAAAAAGTTAATCATTAGACATTTCAATGAATAAAACCAAAGCACTGGAATTGAATGAATTCAAATGAGCATTTTGAGAGAAATTATCCTTGTTAAAAAAAAAAATCCTTGAAAAATCCTTGTTAAAAAAGAGCTCTTGCACATTTTTAATTCTTATGCTCTCTCTCTTCTTGTCTTACACTTTCCCCTTTGATTTCTCCTTTTTGCTTCAGTTTTTAAAATATAATTAGTAACTTCACAGGTTTTAGTAAAAAAGTGAGGATGAAAAGAAACAAAGGGATGAGATTAAAACAAGCAGTGATGTTAATATCACCAGTACTTCCGGGTCTAAAATAATCTCTGTTCTCTCATGGCCGGATGGTGCATTATAAGTGCAAATCTACATTTAATTCTTAATAGCCTATGCTATCTTTCCACCTTTTGAATCAGCTGTTGTAAGTTTAATGAAAGGAGGTGTTTTTTGGTTTGTTTTATTTTTATTTTGCCTGTAGAACTCCTAAGAGGAATGTTCTCATAAATGATGATTTAGCTGGAAAGGAGAATTTGGAAAACAGGGGCCAGATAAAAACAACTTCTTTCTAATCTTTAATCATGGTAGTTTATGAACAATTTCACGCCTCTGTCAAAAGACAGATATCAAATGTTCATTGACCAACTCATGTAAGAAGAATGTGTTCTCAAACAACCAGATAATCTAAAGGATCATTTATAACACATGTCACATAGTTTACCCACTCAAATCAGGGTCTTTTTTTTCAGTCAGGAAATCATTTAATTACTTATTTGATGTGTATCTCAAATAAATGATCAAAGACAACTGATAACATTCAACAGTTGGCATTGGATAGCATTCAGTGATCGGTACCTAGTGACTGGCTAAGAGGATTTAAAGACCTGACACAGAAATAAAGGGAATGAGCGTTTAGGGGAAAGCAGTTGTTTTTTTGTGTCAAGAACAATCTATAAAAGCTTTCGAATTGTGTTGAGGGTCTACGTTCAGCCACTCTAAGTTCAGTGCCAACCTGTATTGGCTCATACAAAGGCTGTCAAGATAACACTTCATTCACTGTAATGAATAAGCCTTTTGTTATTTTAAGAAAGATTAATGTGATTGAAGAGTTAGTAATGTGATAAATAATTCATTTAAAATTTCTTTTAACTTAATTGTGTGTTAAGAGACTATATCCATGCCTTATGAAAATTGTGCATATAATACCATATATATAATTTTTAGAGCATCAGATTCTCAGTGTATTCTCTGTGTTCCTTTGGGCAGCACAAATAAAATTTCCTATGTTACACATATAAGCTATTTCCAAACAAGCTGGCACATGATGGCTGCTCTGAAAGTAATGCCTCCTATTTTGTTATATTGTCCCACACTTTCAGAGGCATATGTTGGTGGTATGGCAGTAGAGGCTGAACCTTCCTCCCACTATTCCATTGCATTTTGTTGTGATGTGACAGATGGCAGCAGAGGGGCAGTCTGACAAAATGGCACGGAAGTGCAGGTGAAGCAAAGATATATTACTGAATTCCTCCCTGCAGAGTAAATAGCACTGACTGACATTCACTGACATTTGCTGAATGTTGATGGAGACCAAGCAATGGGTGTGAGCACGGTGAAGAAGAGGGTGGTGGGTCAACTCCACTGGAGCAGATGGTTATGAGTGTGGCATGCAGGCTCTTCTTCATCACTGGTGAAAATGCAAAGATAATGGTGGTGGTTTCCATGGAAATAAAAGAAGGTATTACTTTTGGAGTGACATATTTAAAGTGCATTCTAAAGGAAACCTTATTTGAAGAATGTTTTTGTTTGTCAAACTGAATATTCCAATGAAAGTTCTGGATTGTGTTACTATGTTGGTGATACTGGTAGTTTCTAATGTACAATTACCTGAATCAAACTTTTGAGAAGAGGAGCTTTTTAAAAGGACTTTATAAGAATGAAGATTTCTTTAAATTATTATTAATAATTACTATTATTATTTTACTAATATTACTTCATTTTAAGTAGCAAATATTCAGGTCCGTTGTCTTTTAGTCCTTCAGAGATTTTTCTGACTCAGAGTCACACATCTCTTGTGGATGTGTACTTAGCCCCATTGACTGAATGTTCTTTAAGGAGAGTCAGCCTGTTTTCTCCTAAAATGAATGGTAAGTCACCAGCACTTTTTGGAAAAATCTCGAAGAACTAGGTAAAAAAAGTTTCACAAACCTAGGCATTGCTTCTGATCAGAATCAAACATCTGTTGCAGTTTTCTCACATTTGCAGTGAGCACTGCGTCCCCCTCTGCAATGATCAATCACAGAGTTTCTTTCAAACTCTCCCCATGCACCCTAAAGCATGTGTTGTATGTACATCAAATTAGGCATCCTGATATAACTCATTTACCATGTAATTTTCTAATTGTTGTAATTCTTCAACATGCTCCTACAGTACCCAACATTTATGTAACACAAGTGTATAATAAAAGGATGTCAATGCTATTTTAAATTAAACTCACTCCTTGCTTTTAGAAGAACAACCTGTAAGGATAATGCCAGTAGATTTCATTCAGCAACTCAAAAACAAAGTAGCCTTAGAAGAGTTCCAATTTTTCCTGAATTTGTATAATGCTGACCTCCATTCCCAGGAAGTTTAACAATGACATATTAAGACTTTGGGACGTGTGGAGAGGTTTGTTTTCTAAGCTCAGCGTACTAAGTAGCCAGCTGAGATTGGGAAAAGGCTCATTGTGCATAATAATGGCATACACGCACTCTGCTGATATTTCTTTGGCAGTGTTATCTTAAAAGAACAACGCATAACATTCGTTTTACAGCCAAGTTCTGAGAAATCAGAAAATTTAATAAAAGCATAGGTAATTAAGTGAACATGTACCAGTGCTCATTGAATTTGTAAAATAAAATAAAATTAATAAATGCTTTTCCAAAGATGAAGCAAGGGACCATGTGCTTAGCTAATTTTAGAAAGTGGGTATTGCTATCAAAACAACACTGAGAATCCAGTTGTGTTCTTTTCTAATAAGGAATTGCTTTGTACAAACACACAGTCGTATTATCACTGCTAAAAGAGTACAGTTTCCCTGTTGGATAATATTTTTGATGCTACGAAGAGTGTTGGCAGACGAGAACAAAAGAGGCCAGACAAGGAGAGGGAAAGCCGGAAACACTGGTATGGGTGGAGAGACCATGGAATTGTCTTAAACTTTGTTAATGAAAATAGTTTGCCAGAATAAGAGAGACTGCTGCAGAAAAATGTGACAATCACTAAAAAAAAAAAAAAAAAAAAAAAAAAAAGAAAAAGATGAAACAGTAATATGTGAATGACTGACTAGATAAACTGGCTTTTCAAGAAGAGACTTGGGAGACCTTAATTGTTACCAACCTATGATTCAACTTGTTGCTCTTGTAGTCTTCACAGTGCTAATCTTGCACTAATTAAAATATAAAACATCTTGCTGCTACTACAGAGGAGAACCTTGCCACATGCACTACTGCTACTCTGAAAATGTTTGTCCTGGCTTTGTCTGGGATAGACTCAACTTCAATCATTGGTATGGTACCATGTTTTGAATTTAGGATTAGGATAAGGTTGACACACAGATAGTTTAGCTGTGGCAGAGTAAGTGCTTCTCAGAGCCAAGGACTTGCCATTACCATCCTGCTGGAGAGGAATGGAGGTTGCACAGGGAACTTGTGGTATCAGAGCCAGGACAGTTGAACTCCAACTGGCTGAAGGATGTCCCATACCATGCACTGAATCATAAAGCTGGGGAAGCTGGCTGAGTGAGCTGCCACTGGTTGGGGTCTGGTTAAGCATTGGTCAGTGGATGGTGAGCAATTGCATTGTGCACCAATTGTTCTATATATTATTTTAGTTTCATTATTATCATTCCTTTTCTGTCGTGTGTAAATTGTCTTTATCTCAAGTCATGAGTTTTAACCTTTTTTAATCACAGAAGTGGAGGAGAGAATGAGTAGCTGTGTGGTTCTTAGCTGCCTGCTGGTTTGAACAATAACACCTGTTCAGTGAGTTTTGGCATCTTTTGTACCTACTGTTTATATTCTCAGGACTAGACCAAGTTCACAACTCAAATGTTAAGTGATTAACAAAAACTTTTTCTCGTTTAGAAGGTGTCTGCTTGAAACAAATGTAAATGGTCTGAGTGAGGACTCTGAAGTGGTGGCTGCAGTTCTGTATAAATAAAGTGCCTGGAGCAAAATAAATATACCTATCTAGAAAGAGGAAAATGGAGATGACTGAAATTCTGCAAAAATTCTGTGAATGTTTTCATGGTAGAATATTTGTTATATAGATTAAAAGAGAACAGAAAGAATTGAAAAAACTCTCAGCAGTCGATACATTATTGTTCACTGGCGTGGCTCATTAAGTGGCACATAAACATAGCTATGTTACTGTTTTCTTGATGAATATATTAGGTATACAAAAAAGTCAAGAAAAATCTATCAGAAAAAACAACAACTGCAATGCACTGCACTTCTACTAATTCTTCTCTGAAGACGTTGAACCAAAAAGAAGACAGAATTTGCAGCATGAGATATCAGCTTTGTGAAAAATGTATGCATTTAAACACATGAATAACATTATGAAGTGCTTTTTAATGAACACGTACACTGCAAATTAAGGTACTGTCTTATTCCACACATTCTGCAGGCAGGATTCTCTACTGAGATTTTTCATTCTTATTGTAGTTGAGATTCACTTGCGGGATTTCAGCAATACATTATTTGAACACACTTCTTTGAGCACAGAGAAGTGGTTAATACAGCAAATTGAGAAGGATTCTTTGGCATTACTATGGCCCTCATAGGTGGTCTACACAACCTACCATCAGTCAGGACACACTGGACAACACAAAACTCTCCCAGGCTGTATCTAATCATATACGAGTTGTGGTCTGCTTAAATAAGACAGCAGCCTTTAGGAATCAGAGCCTCAACATTGCTCTTTTTCAAGCCAAGAGAATTGCTGCAAAGGCAGGTGGCTCTCCAGGGCTTCAGAGAGGAATAGCACCTTATGTGAGCTCTCCTTTCAGGAGAGTGGTACCAGCAGCAGTTGCTAAGCTAGGGTGCCCGCACGGCTCATGGTTTATAAAGAAACAAACTGTAATTGTAAACTTCCAATTATCAGTTTGCAAACCAGAAGAACACAACTATGAAATTCTCATTTGAAACGTGATATTTCAACTTGCAAACTCATGAATATTTCACATACTATACAAACAGAGCAGCAAATAGCAGCGGAGACCTCCTGGGATGGCAAATGTTCTGCAGTTTACATGAATGTAGCAAAAGCAGGGGGCCTTCATGTTTTCGAGCAGGAAACAAGCCTAACAATACAATAAACCTTAATTTAAACTATTTTCTTAATGTACTGCCAGCGGGATCATGCTGGGTGATTTGCTGTAATGAACTCCACCTGGAAGCTCAGTAAATCTGAAAAGGGGGGCTGACTTACTGCTGGTTGCTGCAGCTCTGATTGAGTGAGCTCTAATTTGGTCATTAAGTGACCATCCCAAGAAGGAACAATGAGAAACAATCGGCGACTGCCAATTTAGCATGTTATGTTTAATAGGCAGATTGCTGTACAGATAGGTTTGCTAAGCACCTTTGCCTCTCCCATTTAGGAGACTTTGACTTTCTTCAAAACTATCTCTCATAGAAGAAATACTGCCATGCCTGTAATGATAAGTAGAAAAATAGGACAAACTGATATATGAAGGCTGTTTTAAGTCAGTTAGACCTTTTAAGCTAGTTTAGAGTAGCTTGCCCATTGAAGCTTTTAGTTCTGTTTCTGCATTTCTGGTTTCTGCTCCCATGAATAAAGCCTCCAATGTATTTGAGCTATAAGTACATTGTACGTAACTGTTAGATACATATGAGCTATTCATTGTGTCAAAGGATCATCAGTTTAGCCAAGAACAAATTAATAGTTAATAGTACTACAAGTGCTTTTGCTGAATTTTAAATGTATTAGTCTTTTCATAATCTTACTGTCCAGAAGCTACTTGCCAAAACAGTTTTAAGCAAAAGTACTATGAAGAATACAAATAATGCTATCTACAGAATCTGTGCAAAATTAACTATTAAAATACTAAAAAATTTGTAACAAATGAAATGCAGCACATTTTTCTATTACTGTATGTATGTGTACAATTTCTAACTTTTCTCAAAGGCTGTTTACTATGATCTATATTACAAAATATAGAGAAGAAGACTTTAGCTGTAATAACAAAAGTCTGCTTTGGTAGTTCAGAACATTTTCATACTTACCTTAAAATTCTAATTCAGTAAGATTTAAAAGCACCAGATGATAAAAATTCCTCTGAGCTTGAATCCCACTTTTCCCATGAAATTCATATCCCAACTTCACATCAGTCAGACTCAAAGCATCAAATGCAAAGCACTAATTCACACATGGAAAACTAGAATGCCATTTTAAAATCACAAGCACTTTGCTAGTAATATTGCCTTTGAATGCTAGAAACATAGAGGGAAATGAACTCCGATTTTGTTAAGAAGAAGAAAAGTTAAAAAAAAAAAACCAACCTGATTGTAAAGCTTACTTATCAAACTATTCAATGCGATGAAGTACTTCCAAATAGTTAGGAAGCCTCTGAATTTGTAAAGATAACTTAGAGTTTTGTAAGGTAAATTTTATCTGAATAATTGAAAAGCTTAACTATGTGTTAAGCTCAAATAAAATATGGATAATAAAATTCCTGATATTAACTTTTACATGCAAGGAAATTAATCATCATTATCTTGAACAGAGCGCTGCAATCATAAATATGAATTTAGAAGAAAATTGAATCACAGAAAAGAGAAAGAGAAGTCAGGTTTGCCAGGCAGTGTTTGCAGGGTGCTTCCAAGCATCTTGCATTCTGCTAGATTACCTGAAGGAATCAACACTGATGCAGAACCACTCCATGTGCCTGACTTCCAAATGCAGGTGAAGGGACTAGAATGTTTTGAGCCTTGAAAATTAAAAAAAGAAGCTCAACTCCTTTCATAAGTTGACCACAAGCAGTACAAAATAAGTCATGTGAGAAATGAGTTTATCGGAATGACTTTAGACGATCTGAATATCAGCAGTACTAATTTAAATCAACAAAACCAAACAAAAATTCTTCTAGCTTATAAAGTGCATGACATACAAAAAGGTTTTGACAAATATGAAAATGAAAACTCACTTTACGCCAGTTCAAAACAGTTCTCTAAGATGGAGAGTAATATTAAACAGAATCACCCTCTAAGAAGAACCACGATGTTTTGTGTGAAATTATTGATCTTATCTGAAGGATCTTTAATAAATCACTCCATTGAGAGATAGTTCTCATGTAGCAGAAAGAAATGTGGCTATAAAAATTACCCAATGACTAAAAATGTTGGTTACAACTTTGTCTGTAAAGCATTTAGTTTGATAATGAACAGTTTTGAGTGAATGAACAGTTTTGAGTGGATGAACTTATGATCTCTTTTGAATGACCATCTGGAAACTCAAAAATATTTCAACATCATTATTTTGCTAACAAGGACAGTCACATGATATAAGATTCTCAGCTAAAATACTGGTGGAAAAAATTGGTAGTAAGTTGCAATTGAATGACTTTTCAACTAACAGTGTAACAGAAGAATCAATCAATGTGAACTTTCTTCCCATACCACACTGTAGAATCACAGAATCATAGACTGGTTTCTTTGCAAATGGAACACTTAAAGATCTTCTAGTCTAACTCTCTGCAATGGACAATGATATCCTCTACTGTTTTACTAAATCAGGTTGCTGAGAAGCCCATCCAACCTGACTTTGAATACTACAATCATGGGTCATGCACATTGGGCATGGTATAATCCAAAATTATTCATAAGAGACAAAGGTTTCAGGCTACACTAAATGTAGTTGCAGCTGGTGACTCAGTGTTTCAATGCTTTACTGATAGCCAGTTCAAATATGATTAATCCTTTGTCCCTCAGTTTTGTTGTTCATTGCCAGTACAGATCTCTAACATTTTCTTTTCAGTACTTTTTAGAAACTGAAATTGGACTGTATGACTGTGGTCACCCTCTAACATTTCACTGCCTTTCTATAGCTCTGAGTTCTTAGACCATTCTGCCATTGGGATGTGCATTTCTCTATAGCCATCTACTCAGCTTTGGTAACTCAATGATCAGATGACACAGGGCCTTTCTCCATCATGATTCATATTTCAGTAACTTCACAGGTCTTCTGACAATGTACCTGCTTTGCAGATATGAGAGGACAAAGTTTTAAATGAATTAGTTTAGGTCAGCAGTTCAGTCATAGCAACACAGTTTGAATTCATTTATTTGGTTTGTCAGCAAACAGGGTATGTGTCATTCCTTTAGTCTTTTGAAGGAGAAATTTATTTATTTATTTATTTATTTATTTAAGAGTGAAAGATTTTCCAAACAAATAACTATAGAAAAGTCTTTCAGAAGTGTCTATGGGTAGTGCAGACAATCTTCAGAACTGGAAAAAGCTATAGGTGTGTCAGTATGACACTATGTCCTCCCATTTACTTGACTGTAATTCCATTTTATATGCTGCACTTACAGTACTGCAAAGACACAATTTTTGTTTACCCATAAGTTAAGAAGCATAAACTTGCTTATGTACCTCCACATAGTGTAAAGTTTTCTATGAAGACATACCCTTAGAGTCAACTCCTGAAACTGAGAGAAAAGTATTTGTGCGAAAGACAGGAAGATTTTGAAAAGAACCTTCCTCTATTCTTTGGATGTTTCTGTACAAAGAAGCACTAATAATTGTGTCATTTTTATTTCATAATGAAGAACCGTGGCAAAATCAGTGAAACTACACATGCAATCCAAGTTCAGTGTTTACTCTTAATAAATAAATGTTTCAAACGCAAGACTTTTCATTAATGAGCTATCTGCACAAAGTTATTATGTTACTATGGGCACAGTGGAAAACACTGTGGTAAAACAACTGATAACATGGCATTCTTTAGCCTTCAAGCACATCACTACAATAGCAAAAGAAGAACGCAAATACTTACTTAGTTTACAGATGCACAAAATTGATGAAGTAGTGTTCTATAGAGATTCTATGGAGATTGGCTCACCATGCCTAAACATCTGTATGAGCAAAACTATACTTTTTGAAGTTTCTTTTTTGTTTCTTGTTTTTTTTAGTTTTCTTTCCCATTTATATTCTTTCAAGAGAAGTTAGTTACTTCTAATAAGGACAGAACATGAGGTGAAAACAGAATCATTGACACAGATGGATGATCACCTACTGTTGGTATAGGGCAGATATCCATTCTGCATTTCCATACCTCCCTGTAATGACATTTTCAACCACAAGATACTGTCCGCCCAACTGTCCGACAGAACTGGGAGTGGATCAGATACGTATACCAGAATGATGCAAATTCCTGCTGAAACTGTAAAATTGCTTTGCTGCCTTTAGGAAATACTGCTTATTTCAGAGATTGGAGTTTGGAGAACACACTACAAAGGGAGATGTGAAAAGATTAGAGAAGAGGAACTACGGTCTTGAATAGGCAGGGGGGAAAGCAGATGCAAAGGAAATCACACAATGACATAAATGGCTGAGATTGGCAGGGACCTTGAGATCCATCCCCAGCAGAGGCACCCAGAACACGATGCCTGGGACCATCTCCAGGTGGCTGTTGAAGATCTCCAAGGATGAGACTGCACAGCCTCTCTGGGCAGCCTATGCCAGTGCTCTGTCACCTGCACGGTAGGGACATACTCCCTGGTAATCAGATGGCAGTTCCTGTCTGTCGTTTTGTGCCTATTGCCTGCTGGTCCTGCCATTAGACACCACTGAAATACAGATGAGTCTAATTGCACTAATAGAACTCTATTGAAAAGCGTTCTACATATGTTCTGGTCTGGATCAAGTACTGCTCAGTGTTACCTACGTCCAAAATAAACGTTCTCTTGATCTCCATGCATGCAGATTGCATACATGTTTTAGACAGGATTTGTGGTCAAGCAAACATTGTCAGATGTTTTAGTTGGCTGTTCTGGTTTTTGCAATTGTGGTAATTGTCGTGAACGTGAAGTGAAACATGCTCAACCATAAGTGACAAAATATAACCTGCATATCCTGAGAGAATTCAGATTATCAACTACTTTCATGATTAAAAAAATTAGTAATGCTTTCTGGATTATCTTCTTCTGAGTTTGGGGGTCCTTAAAGCAGTTCACCTTTACAAAAAATACTCATGAAAGAAGGAAAGAAAATAGTTTCATTAATGACATGAACACCAGAATAAATGACAAATTTAATGAATTTGCAGATGACAGCAAGCTGCGAAGTTGACAGTTACAATTATTCTAAAAAGGATCAGACTGCAAAATAATCTTGACAAGGTGAAAACTCATTTGGGGAAAAAAACAACATACTACTGTGGAAAGCACATAAAGGATGAGAAAACAATTAGTTAAAAGCTATCTAGAAAAGAATCTATAAGCTATAGTTGATAGCAAGATAATTATGAATCTCTGCCCTGATCTTCTGAAAAAGGCAAGCTTTCTAGAGTAGCACAGAACAGAGAACAGGTTAAGAGGTGTAAAATAATTGTCAATAGTTGTGGGCATCTGTCAGATTTCTCTCTCTGGTTTGGGATATTGCCATTGAAGGAACACCTGACTAAGCGGAAAGAGACTAAATGAGATAAATAAGAAGGATCAGAAGTCTATCTGAGACAAATTAAATCAGTTCCAAAAAGAGAAGACAGACAGAAATTGAAGGAAAAATATTTAATAGCATAGAAGCCTGCTATGAAAAGGGAGTGAGTTAGTTACGAGAGAAAGAAAGAGGTATCAAATTTGGTACTGTAGAAAACATACTAATACAAAGATAGTAAGTCAGTGGGAGGGACTTCCAGGAAAGACAGAAAATTATTTTTTATCATTAGAAGTTTTAAAAAATTATTTAGAAAAATACCTATCAGAAATTGCATACCTATCGCACAGGAAAACAGGTTATAAAGTTTTGCAAGATCTCTTATAATTTTATAATTGATCTTTTATGGATTTTAAATCATTTGTTTAATTTAAGCTGAAGGAAACAAAAGTTCTGTTTCTCAGAATTTCCATTCCATCATTGCCTCTGCATAGGCAATTTAGCTGGCATTTAAGTAAAAGTGTCTTCCAAAAAATGTAGAGTATTAGGCTTGCAGAAACTGAGTGAGGTAATGATGGTATTCACATATATATAAAAGGGATGAAAAACAGGAAGGAACTGGTTGATTCTACAAAAGAGAAATCTTCATTTAACTCGAAAGAAGATTCACTGAGTCTCAAAAAACAACTTCATTAAAAAAGAGAAATGAGAATAGAACCAGGATATTCCTTAGCTTCCTTACTTAAGAGTATGAGAAGCAGGAACTTGCTAGATAGAATACTCTGGGCTCTAGTTGTTTAAAGCCAAAATCTAAAAGATTTTGAAAGTGAAGTAAATTTTTCATGTCTGCAAGAATATGTGTTCTGACAGGAATCTTTGCTCTCAGAGATAAAGAAGCAAATGAGAGCTGGAAGATATTTAAGACATCTTTCTTATGGCACAAGAGCTCTCAATCTCAACCTGCAACAAATGAGGAAGCAGAGAGGCTAAATCAAGACCTCTTAGCTTGTGAATATTATAGAGATATGACCCAAGAGCACGAGGAGTGTGTCAGGAACACAAAGGCACAGCTGTACTTGAACTTGGCCAGAGATATAAAAAATAACAGGAGTTTTTCAAGTACACAGAACAAGGAATACAGATAAAAGAAACTGCACTCCCCAGTGAGGGAAACAGGTGACCAGGCCACAATCAATATGGAAAAGGCTGAAGTACTCAGTGACTTCTGCAATGATTTTTTTTTGCCTCAGTCTTCACTGAATAGGGCTTAGAGCACACTGTCCATGTCACAGAATTCAAAGGCAATGGCTTGGAGAATGAAGATCCTTGAACTGTAGGAGAAGATCAGATTTGACATTATTTCAATGAGCACAAGTACATGGGACCTGATGAAATGCAACTGTGTCCTGAGGGACCTGGCAGCTGAAGTTGCTAAGACACTGTCTGTCATATTTGAGAAACTGTGGCTCTTCAGTGAAATTCACGGTGACCAAAGAAAGAGAAATACAACCCTAAGTTTTTAACTAGGAAAACAGAAGAGGAAGACCCAGGAAATTTTAGCCACAGCATGATTTCACAATAGAGCAGGTGGTTGTAAAAACCCTGAGCATCCAGCCTACGTTCAGTCCTGCTGGTGTCTCTCGAGATGTTGAAGTCTTCCTTTGGGAACGCAAGACATCAAGACCTTGCCAGCAGTGAGAAAAGTCAAGATCCTGCAGATGGAGAGACGCTGAGGATCCCACTTGTAGAATGACTTTAGGCTTCCTGCCAGAGACACACAAGGTATACATCACTGGTAGTGACATATGACAGGTGCTGACAATTGGAGGCTGCTCATTTCTCTGTGTTAGGATAGCTGAGGACATGAGCCAGGAGGTGCAGACACAGCCAGTGGAGACCTCTGAGGAGCAGACATGTCCCATCTGTTTCTGCCTGTTTGCCAATGCGGCCCATGTTGTCCCCTGTCCACACACCTACTGCAGGGTTTGCATCCAGGGCTGTGCCAGGGCTGATTACCCACTCTGCCAGTGGTGCGTCACCACCACCCTGAGTCTGATGCCACCCTCTCCAGAGAACACTTTGATCTGCTGATACTGAAGTATGTTCCCATGGACCAGAGAGCATAAGGAAAGAACATCTTCCCACTGATCCTGGAGCATCTTGCCCTGTGTGTGGAGCACAGTCCATCCACACCCTCCTCAAGACTAGCCTCATAGCTTCTTCTGGCAGTGGAAGGGCATTGGGTGCAGCCAGTTTGGGTCACTGTATAACATAGAGAATGATGAGTGACTGATGGGGACCCAAGAGGAGCAGCTGGGCACTGGAGACCAAGCGTGACAGCATGTCAGGCCTCAATTCTGAGTTAATGGCCCAATATCTCATGGGGACAGCATAGAAATGAATGGATGCAGTCCTAAGGGTGTCCTCACCCTCATGGCAAAATGGCTGACAGAAAATGTCTCCTAAAACCTTGGAAGAAGAAAGTGCCCACCTACTATCTTGTGAACTGCAGTCTGTGAGTCAGGAAAATCCTTGGAAGGCACTGCTTAGAAGCGCAGCTGGATGCCTAAGAGCAAGATACCAATGATAAGAGAAAAGCCCATTCCCTTCTGTTTTGGCCATGGTGAGACCACACCATCAGTTCTGTCCAGTTCTGGGCTCCTCACTCTAAGAGAGACCTGGACATATTGGAAAAAGTCCAGTGAAAAGCAGCCAAGCTGCTGGGAAGGACTGGAGCATCTCTCCCATGAGAGAGCTGGGACTGTTCCTCCTGCAGCTATATAATTGCAAACTTTTGAAATGTTTTTTAATATATGAAAATTTCAGATTTTTTCAGCCTGTTAAATTATACACAGTCTGGAGTTCCACATCAAATTTACTAAAATTTGTATTTACATCTCTGTATTTAATGAAGGCTATTATCAAAATCTATTATCAAAATTAATAAGTAGTATAAAAGAGTACATAAAAGTCTTATTGGATTACATTTTGGAATATCTATTCTCTCATAATTTAAATGTCAAGATTGGGGAAAAAGATGAGTAAGAGTGTGATGGAAAAATAGAAGGGGCAGAAATTGCAGTGAGAGACATCCAAATTATAATCCAAAATACTATGAGAAGAAACACTGTACAGGATATACAAAGAAGTAATGAAGAAAGGCAGATGTGGAAAGTCAAACTCTGAAGGCTTTACATTGTCTATGACTAATTTCACATTTCCACAGTAGTTCAAAATCAGTTTAGCATATTTCACATATTGATATTTATCCCTGCCAAGTTCACTGACGAAGGCACAACAAGTGCAGAGATACAGCAATTACTATTTTAGAAACAAGCTCAGCTCAGTGAAGTTCAGCACAAGAAGCCCTAGTCCGGTCTTCACTTAACCCCCAATCCTTCTCACCTACCATGCATTTTTGATCTTTGAGCAATGTTGAATGAAACAAAGATCAGCTGAAACTTATCTCGTCTTCTAACATGATCTTTTTCCTTCTTTAATGAAATATCCAATTAGAAATTCCCTTCTGTGTTAACTAATTTTTAACCTGAACTAACATTAACAATTTTCTACAATTTCAAGATTAGCATGCAATACTAGTGTTAGTAGGAGATTCTTACTAAGGTCCCTTTTAATTTTACATTGGATATACAAGCAAAGTGTATGTTCCACAGGGGAAAACAAACAAATAAAGAAAACCAACCAAAATACAACAAAATAAAAAAATTCAAAAAGTATATAACGTTATTTTCTACCGTCTCTTATAAAGTCTTACAAAGACATCTCTAAAGGTCTTTGGGCACTTATATTTTGAAGGAGCAGAGCTTCAGAGTAACAAAGATATGTATTAAAAATTACCTCCAAGAGTCTTTTGTGATTTACCACAGATTCTTCTGTTCTACTTCATTCTCAATAAAGTGGTTGGTGGGAGTAGCACCAAAAATATCCTAAGTTTAGCAAAAATGTAGAAAACCCTTATGAGAAAGTTTTCTTGAATAACATTTCTTCTGTGGAAAATGTTCTACAGTCTTGTGAGGAGATGATCAGTATTGAGGTAAACCTAGTTAGAAGTGTTAATCTTCACATGGAAATGTGAAAGCAGCACACATCCTGCAGTAATCTATATATAACTCCACCGAAGAAAGCCAAAGACCAAAATTTCAGAACAATATTACCTTGGTAAGCTGTGATCCATTGTTTTTATCTGCTTATGTTTTCCTAAAAACTGGCATTGTTGTTGACTGATACAAAGGTTTCAAAATAATTTTAGAAATAACTAAATAAAGATATTTGGCACACATAAAAACATAATTTTTTAAAAACTAACCAACATCAAGACTGTTTTCATAGATCACACCTAGCTGGGTAACACATCTGTAACTGTTTACTTAACTGACAACAAAGGATAATTATTTCACAATTTATGTCAAATGAAATAGGAGAATCCTTGAAGGAGAATTCAAAATTTTAACATGGCTAGAAAATTATTTAGCTTTTTCTATGACAGAGGTTCCTTGGTGCTATATTGTGTAACTGAGCATTCTGGGATCCTTGGCAGAGTGGACACATGCCTGATCATTACAAAAGGTGACTGTGAAAGGGTCATACACCATGGCAAATTCACATAAGCATATTCTGACACTGTGAAAAGCAGCAAAACAAAAAAGATTTAGAGGACAGAAGAAACTTTCTTGAGAACCTGTTACAGCAGATAATTATTCAAAAGGGCTATGCAAATGTAGCGCTTCATAAAGGTAGACAGGTTACAGGAATGAAATGCTGAAATGAAGTCAGTGTACAGATCTATGCAGCACAGGCAAAGGGAAGTATACCATTTCCACAAATGCTCGCACTGAGGTGTGTGTGTTTTTGTGCAAACTAACCAACTTTGCAGCAGTGGCTTAATGCTTTTCATCTTATTCATGGATTCCTAACACTAAAGAAATACCCGTTGAAAGGTATATCTGGAGGACTTCTGCTTCAGTTTGTTACTAAAACTGTAAGCACCATCACCAACGTAACAGGTCAGCATGGGTCTACCTGGAATGCCTTCAAGGACAGACATCCAAAAACATCCTGGGTAACCTGGTTTAGAGATGTACTCCCCTTTCCACTGGTCCTTCCTCTACCAATTAGCCAGTGGTAGAAACTGAATATGATGGTTGAGGGTGATTTGTAATTGGGAAAGCCAAGTGACTTTCTTTGCGTTAACATGGATTGCAAGTAGTTACATTTGAGCATCTTCCCAGGGCCTGCAGTAAAGGTTATTACCTGCACATTTCTGGGTCACTTCTTTTTTTCCCCTGTGATATAGCTTTAGTTTCTGCATTAATTCATTTATGTATGGACAGAGAATATATAAATACAAGTAAATGAACAATTAAATAAATGGTTCCAGGTTGGAAAACAGAGATGTAAAATGAAGCAGCACCATCTTTTATTTTCCTGAATTGAGTACTGAACAGCTATATCAATTTCTTTCTCCTAAAATACTGAGGAAAAACTTACACATTTTCATCTGACATCTTTGTATCTCCCACTGGTGTTTTGTATCTCAAAAGTTAACATACCTTACATATCAGGACATCCTATATTTTACAGTTGCTATGGCAATTGCTAATTGGATATTGATTAGAAGAGTAAGTAGAGTTCTAAAACAGCTATGCAATTAGCTTCATAACCCTAAGGATATCTAGAATGGTATTAACATATGCACTTTTGCTTTGAAAAATTTCTGAATCATCACTTTCAAGTTATCAAACGCTGGCAGAATCTAACTCATTTTCAAAGCTCAGCACCTCTCAGCAGCCACTATCAAGTTTTCACATGCAAATCTGAGACAGGTTGACTTAATGTGGGATGGAGTTCAGCATTAGTAAACTGGTTGGCCCTTCTGCGAAGGTAGAAAGAAATGTCATTATGAGACAAACATTTTGCTCAGTACCATGCTGAACTCTAAAGAAGAAAATTTTTAAAGGAATCAAAATAAGATAAGATGTTCCCCAAAATCAAGTGACTGGTGATTTGTAATTAGCAAGCATCTGCATCCTAGTCTTGCTGAAGTCAATAAGACATCTCAGTTTCTCCCTAACTATCTGGACTTGATTGTGAGAGGAGGATTGGGGAAGAAGAGAAAAGACAGAATTGTATCCAAATCAATAAAAATTCCCATTATCTTCTGAGAGAAAAGACATTTTACTCATAATTTTGACTGTAGGTTTTGACTGTAAGTTGTAAAAAACCTAGAGCTGCAAGAAGCCAGAGTACAATTTTAAATTGCTATCCCTGATACTCCATCTTGTTAAAAGATGGCACACAAATTCACTGAATGCACAATCTTACATCATAAATAAGTAGTAATTTTCACTCCCAATGCATGTGTTGTGTTTTCTTTTTGTTTTCTTTTTCTTTTTCTTTTTCTTTTTCTTTTTCTTTTTCTTTTTCTTTTTCTTTTTCTTTTTCTTTTTCTTTTTCTCTTTCTTTTTCTTTTTCTTTTTCTTTTTCTGTTTCTTTTTCTTTCTTTCTTTCTTTCTTTTTTTCTTTTCAAGGACAGATATACATACTGCACAGCCTGAGAAATTACTGTTATGAGTGCATATACAAGAAAGTATCTGACATAATTATGGTTTTGGTACTGGATGTTGGGTAGAAATTAAGGTTTTTACAGTTTGAAAGCCTTCATTCAGTACTATTTAATTATTTGACTGTGATACTTTAAATCACATGATGTTTTATGCTATTTAGTAAGATTGTTTCAAATTTTACATTTATTAGTTACCTTGTTTTTTGTGTGTATAAAGTAATTTATTTCTTTACAAAATTTCTAAGGACTACAGTACAAGCTCTTAAATCAATTACATTGAATACATTATGGTCAGTTGAAAAGCATGTGTTTTAAAAAATGAAATTTACTCACTTCTTAAAAAATACTTTAACTGTTATTTATACAGATCTTTGCTAAACGAAGTGGCAAAATAGTGATCAGTGGTGCAATCACAACGGATTTGTAGAGCTCAAAACAGCTTCATCTACATTGTGCTTTTTTACATAAGAAGTATTTTGATATTTTACAAACTGTAGCAATACTATACTTTTTAGAGAGCAATATTGTTATTATTTTTGAATATTATGTGCAGAGAAATGTCTGTTCTTTATCACCTCATAACTGGAAATCCGGCTTGCTATTAAATCCAGTATAATTTACATGATAACTTTCTTATGATAAAATAAAACATAGTTTTATCTAATTTCCTGTAATTTATGAAACAGAGAATTTGCTCTTGTCAAAACAAACCAACTAAACATACAAATAATAAAGAAAATGTGTTAAAAAACAAACAAACCTTACCATCATTGTTGGATTAGAACATTAGTTTATTGATCTTTTGGAAGTTAATGACAAGTCAATTAAAGAAAATAAACAACTACATTTTCTAAAAATTTAAATATGAATATTATAAAGAATCAGAATAATGTCACTGAACTTTAAGTGAATTATGGAGATACTTCCAACGAATTTATCTATACTAGCCAGCAAACAGTGTTTATGAGGTTGGATAGTGATAGGACAAAGGGGAATGGTTTTTAACTGAAACAGGGGAGGTTAAGTTAGATATCAGGAGGAAGTTTTTCAGTGTGTCACAATGGTGGAGGCTGTGGAGGCTGTGGATGCCCCATGCCTGGAGGCATTCAAGGCCAGGCTGGATGTGGCTCTGAGCAGCCTGGTCCGCTGGTTGACAACCCTGCACATAGCAGGGCTTGAAACTAGATGATCACTGTGTTCCTTTTCAACCTAGGCCATTCTTTGATTCTCTGATTTTATGATAGTAAACAAAGAAATAGTACAAAAGATAAGTTTTACTTTAAAGTTGCTTAACTAATAAAGAGGATCATCATTTTGCTTATCTGTGCAACTAAAGCAAATAATTTGTCATCCACACTGTATTCTAATGATTTATAGCTGGTATATTATATATAGAGAAGAAAACTTTATTAAAAATATCTAAATATAGCATGGGAAAACATTATAAATTCTACCCTTCTGAAGTAAAAATGCGAGAACATTTTTAAAAGTTACTTTCAAACTACTTTCCTTGCTTCATAAAATGCCACTGGCAAAAATAATGTTTCTTTTATAATGTAACTGTGGTGACATATTTGTAAAGCAGTGTGTAAGCACTCATAAAAGGGTAATGACTTCCTTAAGTGATAATAAAATAAGCTTTCATGTAGAGAAACACTGAGGTGCTACTGTTCATGTGAAACACTAGTAGCATTATCTATTTATTTCTTTTCTTAAAATAACACAAGGTTTTACACTGTAGGAATGGTTACTATCTATTGCATGCAAACCAGTTTGGGATGTTATAGATGCATCTACACTATCATTCTATTTCAGTTTGAAAATGCAATCAGTCTGTTTGGTCATAGAGAACAGGCCCAATTTACTGTGAGTGCTTTTACTCTATATGTGTCAGGTTGCTTCTGGATTAAATTAATCTGTAAAATGCACTTTTGCAGAACATGGTGCTGTAATCACATGATACTGTATCAGTAACTTGCAAATGAACCTTCCAAAACACTGACACAGTTTGAAAGACAGCAATAAGAAGAGCCTAACAATATAATTAGCTTTTCTTGCTACGTTTCATTTTCTTTATTATGCAACTGGAAAATGTCATCAGTTGTCTACTTGGTGAGGAGAATGTTTTGGAGAAAATCATGGTACCAGCTCAGTGTCTGCACAAACTGCTGATGGATTTGCTACCAGATCTCAAATCTCTGCTCTGCCCATGATTTCCCTACTTACGCAAAAACATGATGGTAAGGATCATGATAGAGGTGGATGAGCATTCCTCACCTCTAGATTAACCCAGACACACACTTTACTAGTAGACAGTTAATCGACTTTTTAAATACAGTTTTTAACCACCAAAGCAAGATTCTCATGACTGTATTTCAGCAAGTTGGAGATTCTGTACAGACATTCCAGGTCAAAACTTCCATTTCTCCAAGGTAAACTCGAAGAGCATACATACATGGATGCATAAAAGAGTAAAGCAAAAATAGCAGAATTAAGCAAAATAAATCTGTGTAGATACTAAATAGCAAAAACGGAACCAAAGCCATCATTTTCGTTGTCCTCTTTTGGAGCAATGAAATTCACAGAGTTCAGAGTTAAGTGCTCTCATTTGAGAAGAGCTGGCTGTGGAATGACCTTTTTTAGAGGAAATGAGTATATTAGGAAATTAGGTCAGTGATAAAGGCTTCCAACTCCAAGCTGATAACTTCAGCAAAACAATGTCTCATTTTCAAATGTACTTTTTCAAATCTCTGAGAAATGCCTTCTGTTTTGCACAAGGGAAAGTAGATCTTCTAAATACATTTCAAATCAATGTACTCTGTCTATAGGTAATCCATAATTATAATTAAGTGATGATACAAAATTTGAAAGTTTAACTGATAACAAAAAATGCACTGAATGTAATTGATTTAAAGATTCTGATGAAACAGTTCATTTGAAAGTGATAAGAAATGAAGAAAACCTTTAATGAAAAGGTCTTAATTTCAGTGTCTTTTCACTGAGAAGGTTTCTACATCCTACACAGGCAAAATGAGCCATTCTTTTTGCAATATGCAAACAGCTGGGAAATATCAACAGTTTGTTTACTGTTCTTTTCTGTATACATGTGAGCATGCCTATATGTTTTATATGTATATATGAAAGAGAGGAAGACTGTAAGAAAGAGAAGAGAATTTCACTTCTTTTGTCTTCCGCAACAGTGGAAAGATGATAATTTTTGGAAATGAAAGGCAAACATACTGATGCTCTCCCTTTACTTTTCGTATTTTCTCTACATGCCAGTAAATCTATCAGCCTCTCCAAAATATAAGTCTCAAGACCGACTCTGCTCAACACAGTTTACTTCAAGCCTTATATTCACAAATGTGCACTAAGTGCTGGATATTAAAATCACTCTTTCCCTTTCTGAGTCAGTAAATAATTCAAGATAGGAGAAAAAATATAACATCTTGTGAAAAGAAAGAGAGCTATATTTGAAAGGCAAAAAACCTTGCGCTAGCAACATGTCTGTGGGACTTCAAGACAGAGATTCCAATATTTGGTAGGAAAGAATCTGAAAGAAAGCAGACAGGGGAGTTGTTCATATTCTACAGAACACTGTAGCACCAATACAAGCTACTCACCATTCTGATGACCAGGAATTCCTCTAAGCTTTTTAAGTTTCACTTTTCCTGATCTCAAAATGAGAGAAGCTTAAATATTTTCTTTATTCAGTACACTTTGTGCCACAGTTCTCTAAACATGAGTTAAAGGTAGGATATTTCCTACTGTATAGCAAAGTGTTTACACAGACAGCAAAATATATGGACTAAGTAACTTATCCACAAAAGAAGGGCATGTAGGAATACTGTGGTTTAATACACCTACTTGAGTAGAAAAGAACCTCCAAATCTATCAAGGAAAGCAACTAAAATCATTGTGTTTGCTAAGAATCATGTGATAGATCTGTCACACAGCTGACAATTTAGAAAACAAATTATTGGATAGACGATGGACTGTGCCACTTAATTTAATAGTCTAATTACTTCAGGAAATGTAAACATACAGAGTGAAATACAAAGTGCAGACAGCACTAAGAATTAACCTGAACTGATTTAGAGACATATCTCCAGATACATTGACAGCAAAACAAACGAACAAACAACTCTACCACATCAGGTTTAGCGCTTCCTTTATTTTCCTCCAAAATGTGAAGGTTTTCAGTTTAAACTCAAGATTTTCAGACTTCATATTTACAAACTGACAATTCTTCCAACCTGCAGCTAGTATCATAATGTATTTCAAAGGAGTCTTTGAATCTCTAATTGTGTAACACAGCTTATTAAAGTAGCAGTGTTTTTCCCCCCTAAAAGCTAGTCCTTCCAAATAGGAGGTAAATATCTTCTGTCCAGGGAATGGACTTAGATGTCTGAGTATCATGAATTTTCTTCTCACTTGAGAATAAACACTGAGAATACAGTTCTTACTATCCAATGACTAAGTGCATTAATTCTCTGGCATGAAGCAACTACAGGAATGGTTTAACCAGACACTAAAATATTCCTCCCACTGGGATAAGACTTAATTAGTGTTATAATTTAACTAAGGGGGCTAAGGTTTCAACAATCTCCAGAGCTCAGAAGGTTAGTTTTGAATGCACCTTTGCTGCTTAGAAAACAAGAACAGAACTCACATAGACAAGAAGTTTTCATAAAGGAAGTGTTTTGAAAACCACTGATGGATGGAATATTTAACATCCTTTCTCAGGATAAAATTAATTTTACAGTTTGTTTCTATTTTTAGGGTCATAAAAACGTAAGTTATTCCAGAGTCTGACTCACAGCTACAAGATTTATGGCTACAAGCATACTGCAACTCCAAATACAAAAGTCATAGAAAGACAAGTCACCAGAGATTCCATTATGGAATACAGGTAGTGTGTCTATCTGTAATGATTTCATAACTCCCTTTTGCATCTGTGTACAAACTTTCCGAGCTTGAAGGTAGTTCCTTGAGGATGCATGGCTTCAACAAGGGCAAATCATGCCTGACAAACTTGGTGGCCTTTTATGATGGAATTACAGCATCAGTGGATAAAGGAAGAATAACTGACATCATCTACCTTGCTTGTGCAAAGCATTTGATACTGTCCTGCACAACATCTTTGTATCCAAAGTGGAGAAAAATGGATTTGATGAATGGACCAGTTTCTGGATAAAGAATTGGCTGAATGATAATGCTCAGAGAGCTGTGGTCAACAGCTCAGTGTCAAAAGGGAGACCAATGATGAGTGGTGTTCCTCGGGGATCACTGCTTGGACTGGTGCTATTCAACATCTTTGTAACATCATTGACAGTGGGATCAAGTGCACCCTCAGCAGTTTTGCAGATGACACCAAGTTGAGTGGTGCATTGAAGCACTAGAGGGAAGGGATGCTGTCCAGAGGGACCTGGACTTCTTCAAACTGGAAGAAGGCTGGATGTTAGGAAGATGTTTCTGGAGTACTGCATCCAGTTCTGGGCTCCCCAGTACAAAAAAGACAGGGACCTCTTGGAAAGAGTCCAGCGGAGGGCCACAAAGATGGTGAAGGGCCTGGAGCATCTTTCTAATGAAGAAAGGCTGAGTGAACTGGGTCTGTTCAGCCTCGAGGAAAGAAGACTGAGAGGGCACCTGATCCAGGTCTATAAATATCTAAGCTGTGGGGGCAGAATGGTGAGGCCAGACTTTTTTCAGTGGTGAGTGGAGACAGGACAAGGGGAAACGGCCGGAAACTGCAGCATAGGAAGTTCTGCACAAATATGGGCAAGAACTTCTTTACAGTGAGGTGACGGAGCACTGGAACAGGCTGCCCAGGGAGGTGGTGGAGTCTCCTTCTCTGGAGATGTTCAAGTTTCGCCTGGACACCTACCTGTGCGACCTGCTGTAGGGAACCTGCTTTGGCAGGGGGATTGGACTCAATGATCTCTGGAGGTCCTTCCAACCCCTACAATTCTGTGATTCTGTGTGAAGATATTCTTTACTGTGAAGGTGGTGAGACACTGGAACTGGTAGCCCAGAGAGGTTGTGAATGTCCCCTCCCTGGAAGCATTCAAGGCCAGGCTGGATGGGGCCTTGGGCAACCAGGTCTAGAGGGAGGTTTTCCTGCCTACATCAGGGGGGTTGAAACTAGATGATCTTAAAGGTCCCTTCCAACCCAAACCATTCTACACTTCTATGATTCTGTGATTACCATAGAGTTCAGTCTCACTGAATCAAAAGAGCCATGGTAAACTTTATCATATAAGAGCATCATTCCAGCCAGAAACCTCAGATGTTCTCTGTGCAAGTCTTGCTGTGTGTAGTTACATGGATGAGCATCCTGAAAAGTCTGCAGCTTGACTTCTAATTTAACCACTAAAGTGTCACTGCACATTGTTTTTTCAATAACTGTGTGCTGTACGAGGATGTTACAAATTATTAGTGCAATAAACTGAAAGTAATTGACTACAGCCCAGTCTCAGAAAGTCTATTATCTTTTAATTAAAGTGTAGTGCTTAACATATCTATAGGAAAAATGCTTTTAAAAATTTCTGCTTAGTTATGAGTTAATGTAAACTTGCTTTTCTAAAAAACAAGAACAGAAATTAAAAAAAAAAAATCACTGCACCCATGAGAATATGTAAAATTCCCACGGAAGCAATACAGAGAAAAAAAAACGACGACAGTGACAGATAAGAAAGTAGTAGGTACTGGAAAGGGGCCATTGTAAGTGGTTCCTCATACATAAAGGAATATAAAAAAAGTATTTTAAAAAAAACCTATATAAATACTTTTTATTTCAGTAGCGCAGAACAGATGAGGGAAATTACTCGCAGTAAGTAAATTTACATTGACTTTGGAGCAACCAAGAGATAATTCAGAATCAGAGACAAGTTATAATCTAAAGACAACCCAGAACTATTTTAGTTCAGAGCAACCTACTATGTGCATTAGTAAGTCTCTCTGACACCAGCAGAAATATGGAGGGCAGAATCTCAATTACCTAAATTAATCTTCATTAGGAAGCTTTGTGGCTGGGAATAATTCAAGGCTGCCACAAGAGAATCTCCCATAGCATAAGGTAAAGATGAATGAACTTTACCACTATTTGCAGATCCCTAATGGATATGTTGACAAACCAAACAAAATACTGCTGCTGTAAATGGCTTTGAGCTAAATGTGGCTTGTGGTTTTCCCTGTATAGACGAAGACACTTGACAATGTACAACAACAACAAGAGGCAACAATGTAGTTCAGTTCTATGATACTTGTTCTAAGGTTGCATTAAAAAAAAAAATATATCTTTCTATAACAATTGTACGGAAAATCTATCTTTATATTAACTTCAAAAAAATCAGAATAGCTTGCACAACAGTCACAGAAGAATAACTACAATAGAATCTAATACACCCTCAGCTTTCAGAAAAGAGATGACAAGTTCAGTATGGTTACTGATCTTTCAGTATTAACTGCATTTACTTATTTTACGTTGCTTAATAAAAAATGAAAAATATATACATGAGCCCATTTAGAAATCAACAAAACAGAAGTTTCTAGAAATTTCATTCATGCCAGAAAGATCATGGTGAATATGTAATGACAGAAAGGGCAATTGGTCATAGCTAAATCAGGAGACTCACAAGGCATTCACTACTTTCAAACAAATGTGATAAAATCTCTCTTAACCTGCTTATTATTAAACATGTTGAGTTCCTTTGTACCAAGAAGTTTCTGGTAATACAATAACTAATGAGAAAATTTTTATTCAAAGGTGGGAATGCGGTAATGCACAGGAGTGTTTGAGCTCAGGGCACTGACTGTGGACACCAGGGCTGTGCAAATGCACAGTCCCCTGCTCACAGCCAGTGAAATGTCCAGCAGCACATCTTGTCACCATGAGAGGAGCTGAGGCTTGAAGATAGGAATTGTAAAAAGAATATGGCTTTGGCTTGAGAATGAAACACAGTATTTAACACTGGAAAACAAAAACAAAAACAAAAATCCCTCAGTCTATCCATTTTTTTTTTTTTCTTTTTCCCCTTTCTTTCTGTCTCTAAAATTAAGCTATATTTTATCCACATACAATAAATTGCATTAATTTTGCTAATTCCTAATCCTCAGAGAGAAACTATTATTGACTGTAACATTGAAAATATGTCCCAGTTGTTAGATTTTCATTCCATCAGATACATTTTACATCTACATATATAAAACATAAACTACAGTTATTGGTAATGAATCCAATATACATTTTACCAGTAAGTAATAATAATAATGACACAATCCTGTATTACCAAGTAAGAAATATCTATTGTGTAGCTACCTTTTATTTTAAAGACTATTAAAGTCAAGAAGAAATTTAATGCCTTTAGGAAAAGCTTTATTCTAGTCTGCAAATTGCTGTTTTGTGTATTAAACATCTACATGTGTTTTTCTGATGAACTGACTTTACTAAATCCTTGAAAATTGTATTGAATTCCTATTTTGAAGTTTGGCTAATCTTTTATAGTACCTAAAAGAAACAAACAATATAAAATGTGTGGCTGGGATTTACTTCACTAACTCACTTATGTTAAACATATCTTTTCTCATCAAATCCTATATGTTTTACATGCATCAAAAAATAATTACAGCAACATATTAATATCGCTAAGAGACTTGATATAGGCACTCAAAGGAATAGCATTACAGCCATAACTCAGATCTTGTTATCTTTGGGAAAAAAAAAAAAAAGATATTGTTACAGTAGTAAAAGTATACAGTATGTGTCTAATCAAGAAATGAATTTTAAATAAATCCCTTAAGAGGTCTCAAGCATAATGAACTTAATGAAAATTAACACAGTGTGAAACAGAGCAGAAATGGAATCACGGACAGCATAAATCAGTGTTCAGACTGAAAGTTCTTAAAAGCTCATATTATAATTTTGAAAACAATTATCTTTAGAGGTCTTAATAATGAAGAAGCAATAACACCATTATAGCCATTCTCTGGAGTGTTCCGCTTCACTCTGTTATTAAACTGTTAAAACACAAACAATGCTCTTCAGGCAGGATGACCTCCATGTTTGTTAATATAAACACTGTTTTAAAGCAAAATCACAAAACATGACTAGAACTAGGATCTAAAAGGCTAAGTAACTTAAACAACGTGTTCCAATATGATTTCATCAAGGTAAGGATCAAACTCAATTAAGAGAGATAAGGGAAAATAGATTTTTCCTCTTTTCATCATAATTCAGATTACTATTGACTGATTTTAATACAGTCATTCACTGTCAGGTAGCTTATTATTATTAGTGACTCGTTACTCTGGTAGCTTCCTGTTTATGGAGTGGATTATCAAGACAGTTGAGAATAAAAAGCAAAGACTGTACATCATCTACCTGTCTGAGAATTTTTAATAGCAATAAGCAGGTTTAAATAAAGTTTATCACCCTTTATAAACAATTTTAGAAATAGTCTCATTCTACTTTTAAAGAGATGGCATGCAAAAAAATGCATTATTTCTGCTTTAATTGTATTGGTTTTCTGTCAAATCTGTCTTTATAAAAGTCTGGAACACAAGTGTTCTAGATTAAAAGATAAAGTGGAGCAGGGTCAGAATTTCAGGACTCATTTCTGACTCATTATTCAACATACTATGCACAATAATACTAAAATAATACCAACATCACTTACTAATTGTGGTTATTAGCAACAGGTTCTTAATCATATGACCTATGACATAAAGGCAGCAGTGCAGTTATTTCACTTCAGTGATCCACATTACTACTGATTACCAGGGAGCATATCTAGAGCAATGACTGTTCCCACTTCACGTGCCTAATACTATGATATGAATGAAGAAATTTCCTGTGAGAGAATGCTAAGCCCCAGTTAATCTTGCTGAGGTTTGTGAGTGTGGAATGCATTTCACTTTACTGTAGAGGTTTCAGAGGAGGGTTTCCTGGTTGCAGTCTACAAAAGTGCTACCTGATTTCCCACAGATTTCCCACAGAGATCCACCAATGCTGGCGATGCTAGATGAACTAAATATCTGCTGAAAGCTTTGTGTAAAAGACAAAAGCTCTATCTGTAATTTGAATTCCATTAAGCATGGAGGAATTTACAACCAAACAGGAGTTTTACACTGATAGAAACAAGTTCTAGGGCTCCTTGATCATAAATATATCTATAATGAATAAAAATATAACAAGATATTTGTTTTCCACATCTGCTCAAAGAAGTTGAGGGTGCTGCATGCTATTATGCTAAGGCACACAGAAAACAGAGAGATGATTGATGACAGCATGGCTTCACCAAGGATTAACTGTGCCTGACAAATCTGGTGTTCATCTAAAATGGGATTACAGTATTGGCAGAGAAGAGAGGAGCAGTTGATTTCCTCCAGCTGGATTCCTACAAAGAGTATCATACTGTCCTATGCAGCATCCTGCAGAGAGACTGATTTGGTGGATGGACCACTGAGTGAAAGAAATTGACAGGATTGCATTCAGAGTGGTCATCAATGCCTCAGTGTCCCAGTGGAGAACAGTGAGGAATGGATCCCTCAGGAGTTGGTACTGGGACTGGTATTTAAAATCTTTCTTGGCAACGTTGGCCATAGGGCTAAATGCAACCTCAGCAAGTTTGCAGATGAACCGAGTAGTGCAGTTGACATGCAGGAAGGAAGGATGCCATCCAGAAGAATTTGGACACACCTGGGAGATGAACCTGAGCAAGGCTCATGGAGTTCACCAGGGACAAGTGCAAGTTGTTGCATTTGGCTTGCATCAATGCAAACAATAAATACAGGCTGAGTGAATAGAGAGTAGCCCTGCAGAAAAGAAATCAAGGGTGCTGGTGGACAAAAGCCGTACAAGAGCCAGCAGAGTGTGCTTGCCACGCAGAAGGCAAACAGTATCCTAAGCTGCATCCAAAGAGAGGTAAGCAGCAGGGCAGGGGAGGTGATTGTCCCATTCTTCTCAGTGCCTGTGAGACCTCACCTGCAGTACTGC
>NW_024884767.1:5967249-5989749 GCF_019232065.1 Centrocercus urophasianus | reverse complement strand
AGAGACAAAACAAATATAAGGATAAAATAAAAAAAAAAAGCAGAATTGAAGCTACATGAAGCGAGTTACAGAAAGTCACCCAACAATCCAGTTAAAAGAGCTGAATCAAAGTTCACTGACCTACCTATCCACCAAACAAGAAGCATCCTCATCTAAAATGCCACAAAATAGGCTCTGCTTAACAAAGTAAAACCTTTATTGCTTGTATCTTTCCGTAGAGCAAAGCAATGAAGGCACGTGTACAACACTGTAGCCACTCAAAGAGACACAAAAACATCCCGTACTTCCTTTTTCCCTTATTATATTTATAACCTGTGTAACCAGTTGTTATGAGATGTACAGGTCTCAAATATTTTTAGAAGGAAAATATATTCCTTACTGTGTGGTCAGGTAAGTATACACACACGGAGGCTGAGAGCACCAGTTTATGGGTCCGACACCAGCCATTGCAGACCAGTTTCACAGGTGTGCAATGCAACCATCCTTATCTATGGTTCACAATCTTCAGGGGCATTGAGCCAGATTGCCTGCAATCTGAGTCCTATGCACTGAACACAAATAATTAGTGGAAATGCATCATATAGAGTACATTTAGCTTACTTTCATCCAAAAAAGATCTAGCTCATAGTCCATGAACTCTGTACATTGCAATAACTAGGAGATTCACTGGAAAAGTGAATCTTTTTTTTGTGAAAAGTGCAATCTCTTTTTGAACTATAATAACTCTATAACGTATATATATGTGCCCATTCTTCATCAATTGTTTTTCCTTTTGTTATTTTTTGGTTTTCCTTCTCTCTCTCACAAAACACCAATGATAGTGAAGATGCAGTAAAATGCATTTGTGTCATCTTTGAATTCTATGCATAATAACATTTTCATTCATCAAACATACATTCTATTTGTATAAAGTTTTGGAACTCTACAGTTAATTCACAACCAAAAGACATTGAATCAATATACACAGAAGTAAAAGTTAAGTTTACTATGCTGAGAAATTAGTGGACAAATTGTAGATAATAACTGTTCTTTTTATTTCTTCTTTTTACATTTATGAATATACTAAACAACTGTAGAATAGTTTTGAAAAATTAGTAATTTAAGTCATGTGAAGTCATGTGAAGTACTAAGAAAATATCTTCCTTACTGCATTATTCTGTTGGCTTAAATATTTACAGATCTTTATTCCTCTTTAAACCACTTGGCTCATCCCAAATGTTTTTCTAAGCCTCCCACTTCTCTGTCCACAGAAGTCCCTCCTAATCTTAATAGTTCCACCATAAAGGATTTATTTCATATCGACTATATATCTCTTTTTCGTGATGTTCCAACACTGATCACAGGTGTGCTTCAGAACACAGGGGGCATCTGTGGGATCTAAAGTACTTTTCCTGAAGTAATACTGCACTTAATTCTTGAGACGGAAAAATGCCCAGTCTGAAGACAATGACAGCCTCAAAACAAAATACTTTTAGTTTTCTAGCACATTTTTCAGCCATGAAGCCAACTTATGATGATCAAGATAATTAAATGCAGTCATATAGTCCACAGAAGGACAGATGTCATTAAACTTTTGATACCTCCACATCAGAGAAAAAAAAGTTGAAGGATCAGGAAGGAAAATCAAGAAGTTTGGTTTCTGAGGTTGTGTTGCTATGGGCTGGCAACATAATTTAGACTCAGGAGGAATGAGAAAGACACTCTTTATTTGGAGTTCTGATGGGTCACTGGATTGGCCAGAAGGTGAGACTATGGATTTAAATAGAAGTTGGATTTTATATTTGCTTAACTAGACTAGCTGACTCCTTTAATTGAGCTCCCAGTGTTCACGCAGAAAACAAGCTTTTCATTTTTGCATAATATACTGAGTTTATGATGTTCCTTTAAATAATCCAAAGAAATTACACAATGAAAATAACAATCTTAACACTGGGGGGAAGGTCCCTGTTATAGAGATAAATCTAGGTCTAGTGTGTAGAGATGGTAATTAAAGCCATGAAAACAGATGAGGTTGTTGAGAGGAACACATAAAATATTGCAAATCAACATAGCCATGCAACCTCTATGACCTTCCCTCAGTGCTAAGCAAGTTGCTACAGAAATCAGTGATTTCAGGGTACTGAATTGCCACCAAAACATATCAGTTGTTAAGAAAAGAAAAAAGTTTTACTGTTTCTCTACTTTTGTTATCACCTCCTCCACTTCTACAGACGAAACAAGAAAAAGACCAAGTGGCAAGAATATGACATTAAATCCAGCATAATAATTGCAATTAGAGATAAACAGAGAAATACAAAGACACTGAAGAAAACATTTTACCTGCTGTTAAAGCCTTCCCAAAACTATAGCAGTTTGGAACAACTGGGACAACAAAAGAAAATATATGACCATTTAATAAATGAGCACCAGAGGTAAGAAAGGAGAGGTAGGAGAAGTGGCCAGTGGCTACAAAGCCATGGTGAGATGTAGGGCAGCCTCGGATGTACTAGGACATGTTCTCTGTAGTGGATACTCAGGAACCAGCTATCAGTTATATTTTGCCTTGAGCTTTCAACTGGTCCAGCCTGCTGTCCTAAAACTGACTAGGTAAATTAGGTTACTATGAATAGTTACCATGATTCTTCCTTCCCAGCATCTCTTCTGGACGCATTTTAAACACTGGTGTAGGCGGACTGCATAGGACACTGATCAAGAAAATATTAGAAAATACTGATCTACAGCTGAAGAACTCTGTTAGATATGAAAGAGCAGTTTTTCTGCTCTTTTCCCTCCTTTCCTTCTCATTCCTCTGATGCATGCTCTGTCCACATACACAGAAAGTGAAGATATCTCAGCCTTTACTAAAGGGCTCTTTATCTTTAATGATCTGCTATAGAAAGATGAAAAAAACAACCATAGTGAAGTCCAATTATTACTGTAGCCTTTCAGCTATAAAATGAAATTAATTGAAAAGTCTTCATCAAAAACAGAACTGTGAGAACAATATTAGGGCCTGATGTAAGTTTAAGCTTTAATCAAATAACTAATAAACATCAAATTCAGTGAGATGGTCTCAGCATCTATGAAATAAGTCAGGTTCAGCAGCTTACTTCTCTTTGCTCAAAGAACATTTTTTTTTCCCTTTGATTTTGTTAAAAGTATCTGCAGTGAACTCTTTCAGATTTTAGTTGAAATTTTGTACCAGGACCATATTAAAAAACAGAGGTGTATATCCAGTACCTCAAATCAAATTCCCTTCCTCCTTGCTGTCCAACTCAGAAGTTCTAAGGCAAGGTTTAGATAGAAATATACATCCTTATCAAAGTTTTTCATATTAAATAAGTAATTTAAATATTGCATTCATACGAGACAATACCTCCAGAAAAGACAGAAATTGTTCACCACTTGAACAGTTTGAAGAAAATAGTAACGATAGCCAAATAATTTTATAATGATATTATTCCAGTGTCACTGCTTTGGATATGAATAATAAAGAAAAAAAATCCTCAGTGTTTATAGCTCCCAGACCATAAGTTTATATATTTTTGTTTAGGAAATTCTAAGAATTCTCACAAACACTGAATACTTTTCTAAGTTCACTGATAATTGCAAAATAGCTTCTCTTCACTGCATAAATACCTTCCTGTTTTAGTAAATATTTCAGAAACTACAAAATTTTCTTACTCATATAACCTAACGTCTGAAAAGGAAGCATGGATTTCCATGTACAAAAGAATAATCTGCTTGAAGCATTAAACCTGATGAGAAACACATGCAATTTAAAATCTGATTTGAGAAGATTCTGCATGTAGAAATATCAACTGTTTTTGCAAAAATATTGTGATTCTTATTAAAAGCATAAAAAGGTTAAGATGTATGCGGGCTTTCACCCCCACAAAAGCTCTTTTAAAAATAACTCTTCAATATAAGCTTCAGTATAAATGGGAATACACTGAACATACTTTGATATGCTACAAAAATATAAGTATTTCCTATACTTTGCTATGCAATTTAATTACCTACTACTTCACAATATGCAGACCAAATTCTATAGTCGGTCTAAAGGATGTCTAAAAAGATCGTTAAGTTATCAAGAAATCGAGGATGAAAATCAATCAATTAATTAATTAATTTACAGTTGAATGATTATGATTCAAATGTGACTCCAGATTAGAACTGTGTGAATTTTATACCACAAAACAAAAATGAATGCTCAAACTTTTGACATTTCTGAGTATATGCTTATTTAATCCTGACTCTCTATTTTTTACTCTTGTAAGAAAACTGGACTGTATGCCTCTTGAAGCAAGAGTAAACAGAGTTTATGGTATGACTATGGTCAAAATCAGATAAGAGATGCTTGATGTATGCCTTTATTTCATTTTTATTCTCCCAAGAACAAATTTTATTTCTATATATGTATGTATAAAAACATAAAAAGTTATTAGGATATGGCAAGAGCCAATAAATCAGATACCTAACTCGTAACTGGCTTTCAGTGGAATTGATAAACCCTTTCCCTTTATCTTATTGCAAGTCATAGAGGCACTTGGTAGCCAACTAAAATATTGTTCCTTTTCTACCATGGATGGCAAACTCCTAACGTTTATGTTTGGTTACATGTAGCTTAGTGAACAACAAACTTACTGCTGCTGTAGGAAATTTCTTCAACTTCCAGATCCTAAGCTTGTAACTTAATTGTGGCAGGGCCTGGGTGTACTTTTTTTCCTCTTTATATGTATTTGCATAACAAATTATTTGCATGCATGAACTTTCCTAATGTATAGATATACCCAATTTCAAAGCTAAACATTAGGAATAAGATTGTGTATCAAGTCATACAGCCAGAACAGTCATCCAAACACTGAAGAAAAACTAATGTCAACGAGGCCAATACATAATTAAAAATAATGCACTGGAAACCTAGAGTCTCTGCACTTTTAATACCCTTTCTATTTTTTTACTTACATTTCAGTTGTTTTTTTTTTTTTTTTAATATAATAGTGAATTTCAATTCAGACTCTTAAACTTTACATGCTAACTTTATACTAACATTGCATTACCCATGTTTTTCCATCAGTTAAAAAAAAAGGAAAAAAAAAGGTACATCTATTAAAGATTCCCAAGGTCACTGGCCTGTGTCTTTTTCTGCTCCTCAACAAAGTACTCATTTTTCTTAGTTTCCTGTCAGTACACCATGATATCCTTCACATCTGTCTGTGCCTTTGCTTTTATTAGCAGAAAATACAGCCATAGCTTTAGTGTCATGTGTACTATAAAGACAGGATTTTCAAGAGATTTGACAACTCTCATATTTTCCGAAGTATTCTCGATGTAACACAGAAACAGTTTATTACTGTTAAGTAGTGACTGTCTCTCCAGCTTGAATAATGAAGTCCTGTAGGTCAATATTTTATACAAAGATGCATTTAAGAAAGCATTCCTCTGCAGTCTAGCACTAAAACAATGGGTGTCATAATAGAAATCTGTGTATTATCAATCTTAGATGCCTCTATAATCAATCTAATTCTTTGAGTAGTGAAAATACAATATGTTATTGTGTTAAACCAAGAATTTTCTTCTTCCAAAATGTTTATAAAAGAACATAATAAAATTATTTATAGAGACCAGCTCTGCTGTACGAGATAGAATAAATTTAACCTTCTATGAACAGTGCTTTCAGCTGCCAGAGATTTACATCTCCTACCTCTAAAACAAATTTCAGCAAGGTGTAGCAACACGGTTTTTGAGAATTATAAAGCCACCCAAGCAAAACATCAAGTCTTCATTGTTTGAGAATATATTTCCACATGCTTACTTTCATAAATTAATATATACATATATATTTAAAAAACAAACTACCCTTAATTAGTTAACATGCATAAAGTTTGGATTTCTACCCCAAAATACCACAGTTAGGTCAAAATATCACAGTAGGTAACTACTGTAAAAAGAATGAGCTTTCAAAGAAAAATTAAAAAATAGCTGGTGCAATTCTAATACAGGGAGCTATGAGTCATATCCAGCATGGATATTTGATGAGTAGTATTTCAACACTGCAAACACTTAAAACACTGAATAATCTTATTTGTATGAGTAATCCTACAGAATTCAGTTATGCATATATTTAAGTATTTTTCTCTTCTTCTTTGAAGATATGCATCTTTAATATCAGGAGTTCTTATTTAAATACATTATTGGCACTCCATGTATGTTTCTGATCACTTTATAAGTAATAAGAATGTACTGCAAATACAGAAGACAAAACAAATAAACAGAAGAAGGATTTAAATCTCTTAACCTGTGCATTGCTTAGAGTTCTTGAGAAAGAAAAGCATAACATGTAAGAGTTAGTTAGAAGAAGAATGCCAAGGTCAAAATTTAACGTATTACTCAACAATGAATGCCACTCTAGTTCAATGAACTAATGTTTCTAATTTCAATTAAGCAGGATAGCCAAATAGTGAATAAATAAATAAATAAATTAATTAAAAATTTAAAAAATCCAGCAATAATTACAATAGCTCTGGTAGTAGGGAATGGACAAGTCTTGCCAAAATTGACATCTATGTGCTGTTTAAGTCTCAGCCTGGTGTACCTTCACAGTATTCTATGCTGTCCAACTCTCATTTTCAGATTTGTCCTCCCTAGACAACACAAATGCTCTTTATTTATGGTCAGGATGTGAACTGGACTGAAGGAAATAGTGTGCATGGAATATGGGGAGAACTGGAAGACAGACAATAAAGATAAGGGGCTCATCTTGAGTGACAGGTTTTAGCCGGCCTGCTTTATACTCTTGTGAAATGCCATTCTAACAGTGCTGACTTTGAATTTATTCTAATTGCTTGTAGCTTCCAGTAAACAAAAAAAAAATTAAAAACTAGACTAATACACACCAAATTTCCAAGAATCTTTCCACTTTTTTCTCCACACATTTCTTTTCATCATATTCTTTCCTCAAGAATACACGTTCAAAAAAGTATGAGTTTACATTCACAGAAATGTTAGTATTAGGCCTGTGCCTACTACATACGACAGATTTCTGCTCTTCTAAGTGGCTATCCAGAGGATTCTATTCCTTTTTTCTCTATGAGGAAGTGTTCACCAATACATAAAACACAAAAGGAGAAAAAAGGCAAAAAACAACACAAAGAAACCCACAACATTCCGTCTGTTTTTTGATCTCCAAGACTTTTTACAAACACCATCATTCTTGCCAATATCTTACTGAAGTCATTCTGCAGACTGTACAGATGTGAAAATCGACCTGTGGAACTGAAGTGAGTCACCCAAGGGTACAGTATGAATATGTATCATAATCAAGATTAGATTTCAGGAGCCTTCTGCTTAAGATCCTTTTCATAGTCTAATGCTTTTCAGGATGAATAAATTATAGGTTTTGAAGAATAAATGTGAGAGTGAATGAATAAGTTATAGGGAGACATGATCACAGCCTAGTCCTGATACAGCCCCAAAGCATGCTCACTCTTACGTGGTACGCTTACAAGACTCATAATAGCTAAGAACAAATGTAGTTTTAAATGTATACTATTGAGAAAATTCAACTTCTCCCTAGGACAGTGAAGGAAAACCCTTGCAAATGATTCTCTCCAAGTATTCTCTTGCAAATTGACCCTAAAGTCAATTTAATTTGGGGGCAAAGGGTTTTCTTCTTTATGTTCACTATCTCAAGGAACTACCTCTGCAGATAAACTTACAGAATCGGCATACGCAGTGATTTAAAAGGCTTATCAAATGGATATACTCTCCTGCCTGAACATCTGCATAGATATATTTCTACTTGTATTTATTCTCAAGACAGTTTGTGAACTTTTGTTTAGAGCAGTAGCTTTACTCTATCTAGTCTAGGTCCTCACTCACCTCGAGGTCACCAAGTGCATTTGGGCCACAAAACAGGAGGCTATGAAATAAAAACAAACTCAACACACACCTCAACACAGACGGACTGAGTCTCAGATGACAAAAATACACAAAAGAACAACAACAAAGACATACAAGCACCTGCACATGTATGCAAAGTGAGACTGACTATAAGGAGTCACTGAAAGCTTTGTAGAAATCACTGTTTAACCAAAGAATCCGTAAAGTATGTGTCTGACTGCCTGATTTCTGAGGGAGAAAAGGAACCATTGCAGTTTTAACTGTTTGTGAGGCCTCACATCATTTTCTAGGTATCATAATTTGCCTGGTTATTTTTTTAATGGCTGAGTATAAGCAACAGGTGCTATTTTCTAGTTAGTTTCCAAAGCTGCAGAGCTTCAAAGAGCTATAACATACTAAATTTTTTCACATCAATCTAATGCTGAATTTGTGAGAAAAGAAAACAAAAAAATTGATTCACACTTTTGTTAAATCACTCTACCATTTTCTAATGCCATGCATTATGATGCAGTGGTTAGCATAAGCAAACTGCCCGGTTGTTTCATGCTACCACATGAAGAAAGGAATATTTTGTTACAATAATATGTCAGGATGATGACATTATTTATACAGGCATAGAAACACCAAGAAAAATATTGTCCTATTAGTACTGTCTGAAGTAGTGCTCTATCACTTCAGTATGATAGAAACAATAGGGGAAAAGAGTTAATAAAGATAAAATGCTCACTAATTAGCCCGAGTCAATTATTCTCCCAGTTCTACACTGTCCTTTGACAGACTCTCATCTGTCTGAGAATCTCACATTTTGCTTTCATCCTCAAAGGATATGTTTTCATGTAGTATACTACACTTTTTTTTAGGACCAAGATAAACCCTTGAGCTTCTACCAGTGAATAGAGATAATATTTCTGGCTTGCTCCAATCCTCTTCATCCATTTTCTATGTGTGAATTTTGATGGGGAACAAAAAAGAACTAAACACATCTGTACATTTTTCTGGTAGACTGAACAATTGTGCATGCACAAGTAACACACAAAAAGCACATCTCAAAGTGATCCCTCATCTGTGTTTCCTTTACACATAAAGATCATTAATTTTCATCATTAGGAGTTTTAAGGTCATATTTTGACCTACATTACACTAGGGTAATTTGGAATCATTCCACTCTCTGTATTTCATAGCTACTTGAAGTCATTCAACAAAGTTTCGATAGCATAGAGCATTAAAACAATATTAAAACATAAAGTAATACCAACAGACAAGTTAGACTTGGCAAGTACAAGTTCAGAATCTGGCCTTTATTACATAAACACTATCACCATTTATGTAAAATTTCAGCTGCAATAAAATTAAGATTAAGCAACTTTTATTTCACTGCATTATTCCTAATTACAATTGATGGTAATTACAAACTGAAGCAAGAGCAGAGGATATTATCATGTAAGAACCTCTCCATTGCCTCAAGATATATAAAAGCAACTAATGTGTCAGCCTGGCTTTTGTAAATGCTCTAGCTACAGCTCTTTTCATTACCATCCTTATACAATCTAATTTTGTCAAGGGCCTTGGCTAACCTGGAGCAGATGCTGTAGCTCAGATCACAGCACATTGCAGTTCAGCACATAATATTCTTCTAAAAGTAAAGAAAGGAAAAAGAGTGCATACAGAAGGGAGTACTTGGATAGTGCCTTGAAATGTTTGTATCCAATAAATGTCAGAAATGTATTACATTGTAGATTATTTGCAGTCAGATAGGTGTTGAGCATAACATCCAGTATCCCCAAAACTCAAAGCCCAGATTTAGGTTCTGAAAATTCAGAATAACACTGTGATAATTTAAATATGCTACATTTTTATATTATACAAGGGCTGCTCCAAAAGTAGTGCTTCTTATTTTATTATGTTGTCCCATAAAGTCAGAGATGGATATTGATGGTATGGCAATAGAGGCTGAGCCTTCCCATCAGTATTCCTATTACATGTTGTCACATGACAGATGGCAGCAGAGGAGAAGACTGACAGAGTGGTGTCTGACATGGAAGTGCGGATGAAGCAAAGGTGTGTCACTGAATTCCTTCGTGCAGAAACAATCGGCATCCATTGACATTCAGCAACATCTGCTGAATTTTTAAGGAGACCAAACAATGAATGTGTGCATAGTAAGGCAGAGGGTGGTGCATTTCAGCAGTGACCACAGTGACAGTGGGTCACCTCTGCTGGTAAACACTGTCATGAGAGCAGTGTGCAGACTCTTGTTCATTGCTGATGAAAATACATTGCTCATGGTAGTGACTGTATTGAAAAAAAGTCCCTGTAGCTGAGAATGTGCTCTGTCAAATAGTGTTGCTGTGCTCCTTGTATCTTTTGTAGTTTCCACAGAAATAAATCAGAGTTATTACTTTTGGACTGACCTACGCATCACTAGTTATATCCTGATTATTTCAGAAATGGGCTACAACAGAAGAAACTGTATCTTCCCTCAATTAAGAACTGAAAAACTAAGATATGAGAAACTTGGAGGGTATCCATGCCCTATTTTATATGCTCCCTGCTTATTCTTCCTTTCCCTCTCTCAGGATTACATGTGATTTTAAGTACACTACCTGGTTTCTATTTAAAAATAAACTGCCTAGTTATAAACTTATTGATGAACAGTGTCTCATGCAGTACAAAGGCGTTATTCATGGGACCAGTGAAATGTTGGGTACTTAGGATCCCTAAGTGTTTGGCCTCAGTAAGACTCCTGCACACTCTCACCCCCAGTACCACTGTTCAGTAATGATCATCAGTCTAACAGCCCCTGTAAAGTAGGAATTCCTCCTTGCTCCACTCTATCTTGCCCTTATAAACTACCCAGTCCCAGCCATTATCCTAAGTTTTAGGCACGTGTTTAGAAAAAAAAAAAAAAAAAGAAATACGGTTGACTGCCTGCAATAAAATGACTTTAAATAAAAAAATCGATCATATTCTTCCATTGAAACTAACTACAGGTGAAGAAGTTAGAGAGCAGTGGTTCTTTCTCTTATGGTTGCCTACAATGCTTTGATGGTAATCTGTTTTTAGCTCCTCATAAAGTTTATTAAACCAAAACCATTCAGGCTGACATTCTGTGTGGTTGTGATTGTTTTAAGACCCTTTGTTTTAAAGTACTTGAAAATGAGTTCTTTCCCTTTGAGAAATTGAGGAAAATCTGGTGAAATTACCAGTAACACTGCTGATGTTTTTAGAGAATTTCTAAGGAGTTTTATGCTGTTTCCAAAAAAAAAAAAAAAAAAAAAGAAAAAAACCAAAACAAACCAATTCACATCTTTCATGAATTTGATGAAGCACGAAATTGAGAAATTTGGTGGCCTTTTAAGATGGAGTTAAAACATCAGTGAATAAAGGAAGAGCAACTGATGTCATCTACCTGGACTTGTGCAGAGTGATTGATACCATCTCACGTGACATCCTGGCAGCTAAATTAAAGAAAAATAGAGACCATCCTCTGAATAAGGAATTCGGTTAGACCAGTGATGAGTGGCATTCCTTGGAAATCGGTGCTGGGATTAACGCTATTTGACATCGTTGTAGGCAACACTGACCGTGGGATCGAGTGCACCCTCAGCAGTTTTGCAGATGACAGAAAGCTGAGTGGTGCAGTTGAAGTACTAGAGGGAAGGGATGCTATCCAGAGGGACCTGGTGGGCCAATACCAAGCTCATAAAATTCAGCAAGGTCAAGTGCAAGGTCTTGCGTCTGGGTTAAAGAAATCCCAAGCACAGATACAGGCCAGGTGGACATTGTCTTGAGAGCAGCACTGAGAAGGATTTGGGGATGTCCATTGATGAAAGACTGAGCATGAGCCAGCATTGCGTGCTTGCAGCACAGAAGGACAACCTTATCCTGGGTTGCATCAAGAGAAGCATGGCCAGCAGGTCAAGGGAAGTGATTCTTCCCCTCTAATCTGCTCACATGAGATACCACCTGGAGTACTGTGTCCAGTTCTGGGGCCTCCAACACAGGAAGGACGTGTAGCTGTTGGAGCAGGTCCAGAGGAGGGAAATGAAGAGGATCAGAGGGCTGGAGTACCTCCTTTAAGAATACAAGCTGGGAGAGCAGGGCCTCTTCAATCTAGAGAAGAGAAGCCTCTGAGGAGACCTCTGAGGAGGCCAGGCTGGATGGGGCCTTGGGCAATCAGGTCTAGAGGGAGGTGTTCCTGCCTATAGCAGGGGAGTTGGAACTACATGATCTTAAAGGTCCCTTCCAACAAAAACCTTTCTATGCTTCTGTGAAAATGATTTAGGGGGTTTTCACGACCATCTAGTTTTGTCAGTACTAAGTTGCTGTTTCCATATGCTCTGCTCCTAATTAAATTAAGTTATCCACCCACATGCGGTATCCACCTAGCACCAGGAGCACAAACCACTCATCTGAAATGCATCCAGTCTAATATTATTGCTCCAGCTGGTGCTTCCAGGCAGAACCGTATTACAACCTGCAGACAATACTTAAGGATTTCAGCACCTCATCTTAACAACCTATATCTTGCTAGCCAAATAACTGCGACATGCATTTTAACATCTAAGAGTATTGAAAATGCGTGCTTCTTCTTGGTGGGAAAGTGTTCTCATCTACAAGCTTTTATGGAAAGGATGATAGCCCCCTTGATCATTTAAAAGAGAAAACACTTATAGTTTCATTTTGTGAAAAGGCTGCTTGTACATTAGCCATAAGCATGCTTATTGGATCTGGAAATTTGCTGGAAAACTGACAAAGAGAAACACTTTACTAGGTAAGTGAAATCTCACTCTAAGTACCAGTTTCACTGTTTTGGAAATGCACGGATTTATACTTCCACACTGCTCTTGACATTGCATGCAGAGTCAAACAGAGGATGACTTTTCACTTCCTGTGATATGTACATAAGCCAGAAGGCTAGTTTTGATAAGATCATTTGGTTGTACATAACTGTACTAAGAAGTACTGGAGGGAAGATGTTCCCTCAGTGTTGCCTTCTGAGGCAGTAATATTTGAACTGCATTTTTTAAAAATGATTTTTCATTCAGATATCAATATGCAGTGAAACTAAAGCAGAATACAAGGCTCTTTGCTTGCTCTTGATCAAGATTAGACAGCACAAGGGAGCTTTGGACCACAGCAGGCTAGTAGCGAATAGTCACTAAAAAGACAATAGAAAGGATTTCAGTGTATAACTTGGAAGTAGACACTGGAGTGAACTACCTAAATGCTCCACTTTTTTGCTGGACAGTATTGCCTCTGGGGTATGCATTTTTAATAACCCTTTTTTAAACATTATAGATAAGTTTTGCCTACTATTTTTTCCAAATTCTCCCTCACATGTTAATGTTTATAAAGATTACATTTGCTTTACTGTTGTTTTCTGAACTTACAAGTACACATTTCTGCTTTGCAAAAAACCTCACCTGTTACTGATTCTGATCCATGATAAAAAATATTTAGGTGATTATGAACACTAGCAAGTCAATTACACAAATCTTCTGAAGGTGATTTTATTTATGTTCAGTAAACAAGGATGAGTGAAAAGCAGCAAAATCAAAAAGTTCTAGCTATGATTATATTAATTAATTAAAGGAAAAGGTGAAGACAGAGAGTCACTGTGTTGGTAATACCATAGGAGTAAATGGGAGTTTATATCCTTACTTGATTATGTTATACAACTACAAGCCTTGTTGAGAGACAATTCACAAGGACAAAACATTTTTCTCCCTAGAGAGTTAAAACAAATTTTCTGTTGAATTTTCTAGCGGAGATTCTTGTGCAAGTTATGTAAAACACAGCATCTAAGCTTAACTGCCTACAGTATTTTCTTAATCTCCATATTCTATTAATAAGGAATCAGGAAAATAATTAAACTCAATTTAAATACTGCAGATATATGAGTTGATGCTTTGTGACTAAGCAGGTTGCATAGAAGCTTTTAAATATTTATGAAGAAGCAGCAAACAGCTTATTGTACATGAAAACATAAAGATATTCAAGCTCCAGTTAACACACATATAGTAAGCAGACCATTAGGAGTTAACAGCTGTAGGCTAGGTCTAAGTCAGTATTAGATTCACACATCTTAGCTTTTTCTTTTTCCAGAATCAATATCTGCAAATAATAAATGAGATCCCAAAGGGTTGAGTTAAGCTCCAACCACCACAGAGTAACTCTGCAATTGGTCATTGACTCAATAATGCAGGTGAGCTTCACACTGTAGAACATCTTTAGCACACTATAATAGAAAATTAATAGCGTTCAAATCAGCAGCAGGGTTACCCTAAGGATTACATAATAGCTTGGGTTAGAACAATCATCTAGCTCCAAGAAGTGTAAAATGTCATAAAACTAGAAAGAGACAGAACAGCTCCTGCATAAGGCATAATTTGTGTAGTGTACACTGACTTTCTGAAAGCATGTTAAACAACGAAGATTAACATTATAAAAGTGTACCACTGAAAATACTGCCACAAACCGCATTGCAGTGGTGTCCATGGGAAATACAAAGCCCACATATCACTGTGCTGCTAATAATAGAAGAATGCAGAATTTACTACTTTACTAATACAGCAGGCTTCATACTAGCTACTACAACACTCTAATAAAATGTGTAAGAATAACATGTTCAATAATATGTATACTGGTACTAATATCTACATACACATAAAAAATGACAGAAGTGCTCTCACCTTTATCAGCTTGCAAATAAAATAGCAAATGGTTTTCACAAACTGTACAGATTCTTAATGCCTTATATCAAATCATCCATGATTACTAGTTTGGAACACACTAACTTAAGTGTATGTATGTATACCCAGTAACAAACTTCAGCGAGTGAAGAATGATATGAGAGAAATTTACAACAGATTAATATGGCAGCACAAACAAAAGCATGAGGGGCTAATGAGCACCTAGAGACAAAAAGGCTATTTCCACAAACCTTAAACAATGTCAGAAAACTTCTGTGCACAGCCCAAATACCCGTCTCCTTGAAAGAAACAATAAGCTACATAGCGTGTAATAAAATATCAATTATTAATATAACCACTTTTCAGTACCAGTACTTTGGACAGTTAAGGGCCCAGAGACAAAATTGAAACAGATTTGATTTTTTAATCTGTGGGGCACTTTAGGACAGATAGACACTGCAGACACTATTTCTAATCATTATAAATTACAGCTTTGCCAGTGCATTAAAATCTAAGGGAAAAAAGCTTTCTGTAACATTTTTTTGGGAAAAACAAACAAACACACAAACAAAAAAACATTCCAAACCCAAGCCCTGAAAGTTGTTAGATGGACCCAGTCATTTAGTAAATATAATACTGATTTCAGCTTTTCTCAGTTCAATGTTGAACTACAAAATATACTTACTAGCTGATGCTGATTATCCCATTTCCAACCAGAATTTGTATATTTCCATTGCATATCTCAAACTTTCTGCATAGGTGTCTGCTGCTCCACATTTAAATAGGACTTGACACACATATCACAGTCATTACAGTATCGAGTTCAGACTTACCCACAGGCTGCTACTATCCCACATGTCGCCACAGCAAAACACAGCTCGTGGCATTCCCCGCAGGCTACTTGTCTTACTTTTCAGAGGAGTAATGTTCTCACCCAGCTTGGCACCAGCTGTAGGAATAAAAGATCGGTGTGGAGAATCAAATCCTCTGCTGCTCAGGTGCCTTCCCCGTGGCTCTTTTTCATAGTGACTTGTGCCATACACAAAATGGCACCTCTCTTTCAATACGGAGAGGTCCGGGCTTTATATACCAGGCGTGTGAATGTGAGTGTACCACAAAACAGTAGTTCCTTATCATGCGCTTGTTAGCTTGTCCAATCTATGGCAATCACTTCGGTCCCAGGGGTTGAAAGACACAAGACGCAGGGAAAAAGGGAAGCAAAAGCTGAAGAAAGATCAATACTGCACTGTGAAACAAGAAGTGTAGGCTATTTACTTTTCATTGATCTGATGATGCAGGAGAAACACCTCAGACTGGCATTAAATTGAGGGAATACATCTTCTGTGTTTTTTCACCTCAAGGTCAAGAAAGAGCCAAAAACAAATTAGAACAAACAGAAACTAATCACAGGAGTAAAATAAAACTATTAATCCACATTATAAATCCACATGAAAACATAATTAAATATCAGGCTGAATAAGGTTCACAATAAAACTAATGTTGCCAGCTCCTATCAGCTTCAACTTGCACCTGGACTCACTGCAAACAAACAAGTGACTATATGAGAAAAACTAAAATGAATCAAAGTTTAATGTTAGGGGCCCACTTAGAAGAAAACCCTGCTTTAGCCTACAATTATTTATTTAAAAAATACAGTTACATATTTTCAGGGGCTCCAGGGAAAGGATGGGTATACTTAGACCGTTGGCTTGCCTTACCTTGCAGGAAGGAGTTAATAAACGCCTTGCTATGATTCAAAGGTTCTGAGTTTAAAGAAAGAGGAAAAAAAAATCCCAACTGGATATTTAGCACACACTAACACTCACAATGATACTATATATCACCTGATCTTACTTCCAGAGACAATGGTGAAATATCAAAATAACTGAAATTAAAGCTCTGGAAGAGTTTGTTCATAAACACCTAACCATTTGTTTAGATGCTTACCTACAAATTTCTCAAAATAGGGTTCTTTGCACATATCCTATAGTGGGTATCCTAGAGCTCTATAGTGTGGAAAAGCAGACATTATTTCACAAAACCATTAAAGCACAGATCTTTCATAAACAGACATGATGCCCATATTGCTTTGTAGAATGAGAAATAACTAAGACAGAGGGCCACCTCCTCTTCGTCTGGAAAGGAGTTCTCCTATGGGGAGGCAATTAGTACTCATCATGAAAAAAGTAACCTCTGTGAGATGCAGTTACACATAACATTTGCTGAAAAGAAACATGAAAAGGAATTATAGGGAAGTTCAAAGAGCCAAAAAGAAAGAAGAGATTGTCTCCAATCTTCCTTGTTTATATAAAGGTGTAGATCTGCTTGTTTTACACCAAAAAATTTCTTGTTTATTCTGGGCGATTTGAGGAATCAGTGTAGTGAAAGTCTAAACTCAAAGTCTTTTGTTTATATCTTAAGACAGGATACCCCTATATTGGGTAAACCAAATATATTTTGGATAAGTATAGCTTCAAAACTATAACCAAAAAGAAATTAAGGGAAATAAGAGCAGTAAAGTATATTGCATATCCCAGTTATTTTGTGATTATTTTGGATATTACAAGATTTTATGTTACTAACAACCCCTATTTAAACAACATTTTCAAACTCAGCCAGGTTGTACTGTAGAAAAGGAATCTGAAGAAACCTGCCACTGTTTGCATCCCTGTACCCAAAGTTAACAAAGTTAACAAAAGGCTAACAACTGGAAATAATTACTACATTTTCTGATATTATAGGAGAAGGGTACTTGTTTATTTTAGCATCTATGTAGTGTTTATAGAAAGTGTTTACATTTATTATTATTGATGGAATTTATATTGAGAAGAAATGCTTAGTGTGGGGCATGGATAATTTTTTTTCCATGCCTTTTTGCTTCCTGTTTTACTTAGTTTTGGTTTGATGTTTCTGCTGTGAATTTCTTCTGTCCGTGTTGTCTTCTAAACTTGGATTAATTTTAATGACCTAAACCTCTTTTAGTACTGTGTCCACTTGCACAGAGCTGCATTTGCCCGAAAGCAGATTTGCCCAGCTATATCCATTTGTCTTATAAAAGAATGCATCTTTCCTTATAAAACTTACTCCTGAAAAGACCTCAATCATCAAATTCAGCACGTTTGGAACAACTTCTTCAAGTCAATGTTGCTTAACTATTTGAATGCACAATTTTCATCAAATCTTTCCTTTTTTTTTTTTCTTCTTCTCATTCTTCTGATGTTAAACAAAAAAACCCCAACTCATCAAAGTTTATGCAAAACAGCATCCTCCAGGAGAAATCCTGCCAGAACTACGAAAGCAGCCTGCCAACACAAGACAGCCATTAAAACACATACAAAGGTCCCACACTGAGACATATGTTAGCAAATGAAAACAAACCATGTCAGTGAAATCATGTACAACGCACCAGAGCTAAATGACTCAAATAAAGGGCAGAAAATTGGTATTTCCAGATAAACATTCATCATAAGGCAATTGCTCCCTGTCATCCAGGCCAACTCCCTTAACAAACCCGTAGAGTATCTTCATAATTATGTTAAACACTGAAAAACAGGCTTAAATTTTAATGGCATATAAATCCCCACATACGCAGTTTGCCAAAGAACAATCTTTCACATGTCCTTAGTCTCACACTATCTACTCCCCAAGTATTCAATGTTCTTCACTCTTCCCTATCACTCTCCTGTGTCCTAGGTATTATATTTTCTCTTCTGTGTTGGTCCTGACAATCAACTTGTCTATTTGTTATTTTCATATTTACTTCTGTTGTCTATAAAAAGCAATTTATACCAACCAGTGATTCAATGATTTGGTGTAACTTCAGACTATCAAAAGGCTTTAAACCATACTTACATTCTGGCTTGTGAGATTTTTCAGTAAACTATACTAACAGTAATAGGCTCATTAGTGACAAGACATGGAGTTTTGTATTTCAAATATTTTCCTATGGACTTTAAAATTCCTCACTCTGAAAATCTCCTTCTAACTAACTCTGTTTGCAGTATTGCTTATATATTTAATGTAGGAAAACAATAGAGATATCATTCACAAAATTTTGGTAATTCTGAAAAACCCTCAGGTCCTCCAAAGCAGCACCATTTCAATTTGAAGTATTTAAGAAAGTATTTCTGCTCAAACAAAAATATATTACCGTCCAAAACTATTAGACTGAACTAAAACTATAATGAGCTTTAAAATGTTATGTTCAACAAAAAAATGTAAGCCCACACCACTGTAAACAAAGCAAGCTACTGCTATATTTCAGAAGCTGAAACAAAAAAAAACTCATCATTTTACTGCACCAGATAAGAGAAGCTATGCATAATTTTGTAATGGATAATTCTTCTAGGAAAGAATTTTTTCCCTACACATTTTTTTCTAGTACTTTTTAGGCAAGACAGTAAAATATACAAAGGTTACAGTAAGCAATCTTTGCTTTCATACCTATGAACTTTTTTGAAGGCTGTAAAATTTCTAAATCAAAGGAAGCAGTTGAATTATCAGTGCTAAAAACAAGTGGAAAAGAAACACATACGCATTACGCATATTTTGCCACTAGTGTATAATATGATGGATAGTAGAGAAATTATTTTTTATACATAAAAAGAGACAGTATGCAACTGTCAAAACATTTACTCTGCTTGCAGGTTAGTCATGTACATTCTGAAAGTGAATGTTTTATAGCAGGAAATAGAGACTAGTGTGTGAAAATTAACAGGAAAAGACATCTCTGCCTTAACGAGACTTAATAACATTAAAATTGCTGGAAAATTTCAATGGGCATTTTAAATCTGATTCAGTTGCTACAAAAGCTATTGTAAATCCTTTTGTAGTTGTATATGCAAGTGAAGTTTTGAGTTTTCACATCTCATAATTTTGGTCTTCCTTTCAAAGCTCATCTGAAGAAGGGATTTATATCTACAGCTACAAGATCCAGCTTGGATTTCACTCTCACTGTCTTTTTGTGACTTCTTTCATTGCTTTTCCATTTTTTTTCCTTTGAAATGCCAGCAGTGACTGAGCAAGTCAAAAGCCTACACATTCAGAACAAAAATATCACACTGCAGGCACTGCACACCAGTTGTATATGTACTCTTTGAGAATCAGAAAAGCAATAATAATGTAATGATTTATACAAAATGCTCACAACTCAAAACTCAAGTTTTTAATGTAATTTTGATTAAATATTCAAGACTTACAAACATTAAATCAACATTAAATGGTTTCCCCCCCAAAGATCTCTGCTTTCATTTTTTGTTATAACAAACTGAATTTCCCTGTACTTATGTGTATATACAATTGCATACATATAAGCAAGTGTGTTATTATATATAACAAATCATGAGGCAAAATATAGTTTTCTAATTAGAAATTTTTTTTCATTTTTTGAAGAGAACCTTACTCCTACTGACACAATTGCATATCCACATGGGAATTAACATGAGATAACTGTTCTTCCACCTGATTTGATTTTATATTCCAACTTTTCTTTCCCTCTGATCTTAATGTGTGGCCCAAGGATGCAATATTCTTACTAGACACAGAAACTATAAAATCAAAATTTTAGGATAAGGTTTAGAAAAGATTAAACAATCCCAACGAATCAGCAATCCACTATCTACTCCATGCACAACGGAAAAGACAAAAAAAGAAATTCTCTCTGTCAAAGTTGACTTGCCTCAAGTGAACAGTGCAAATTATGAGGAATTCTGAACTTCTTATGAAACTGAGAGCATCTCTTCATTTTCATACTCTTATAATAGCTGTGAAAAATTTTGTGATATCTACAATTTGTCTACGAATCACAAAAGCATGCAAATGTATTATTTCTATATATACTAAATATGTGCTGTGCAAGCCATACCATAAATACACCAAGAACTGATGGTTTAATTGTTGAGGAACAGTATAATTGCATTCTTCACTCTGAGACCAACAAATATCACAAGTGACTTTTGGCGCAGTGAATCAATAATGGTCCAGAATACAAGGAAAAGAGGTTCACTTTTCCCCTTCACCAGTTCTTACATCAATAAATCTTAAAGAAACAGAGGTCCCTATCATAAAGCAACTACTTCTCTTCTTCAGAACTTTCTCTCTGTAAATGACAAAGAGTTTTCTGATTCTGCCCTGTTTGCATCTAAAGCATGAAGATAGTGATTCTGGTTTAGAATTGGTGAGGAGCACAGACACCTCCATGTTATTTCTTTCCACTGTGTCTGTGAACAGATGGGCCACACAGATCTTTATCCCTGGAGAGTAAGAGAAAGGGAGAAGCATACAGCAAAACTAGCTCAGACCAAGAAGAGTGACACAAATTAGACAGTCTTTTCTTCATGGATTTACAGAATAATACTGGTACTTAATTCTGCTCACAGTGGGTATTGCATACTCTTCAGGCACATGATGCTGTGATCCTGTTGACCATTACTGAGTTTGATAGTAGATAAAAATAGTTTAGCGAAACTAGATGAGCTTTGTGCATTTGGTATTTTGTCAGAACCACCTGTCTTTTGCGTGACAAGTCATACATGGCCTAAAAAAATATGTCATACCTTTGCAAGAAAAATATCAAATAGAGATCCTTCAGCACAGATATATTCAAATAGCTTATTTAGGAGCTCACTGGATTGATTCCTAGATAGAAACTGAATCAGAGAATGTCTTGTTCACGGCTTTAAGGTGACTAGAAGTAGGATTACTGGAATAAAAAAATCAGACTCTGTGCCAAACAATTCTCTCTCATGTGAAAAGCATTTTATTTCTTCTTCAGAAACAGCAAAAAGTGCTTTTTCAAAAGACATTTCTCTATCAAGCAACAGTAATTTCTTTTTTTCTAATTTTTCAATTTTTGTATTCTCCCCTGTAGAGCCCTTACCACTTAAACAGAGCGGCAAATATTACATACAGAAAGCTGAGAATAAACTGAACAGCACAAAGCAGAAATGAAGCTTTTTGTGCTTCCTCTACAACTGCAGATCACCTTCTGCCTTGCTCAGAGTCAGTCCTTGGATTTCCTGTGACAGTAAGGACTCAGATTTTATGAGTATGATGAACAGAGGTGAAGGTATGAAAAACCGAGTACTGTGTAAACATCCTGGAGTAACAAGTATATTCACAGCCAGAGTTCTTGGTGGCAAATATGAAGTGTTGAGTGACATGGTTAAAAGAAAAAAAAAAAAAAAAAAAAAGGAAATTAATTGCAACTCTCCAAAAAAGCAGGATGGAGAAGAGATTTATTTCCCACTCAAGGAAAAGCAGCACTTGTATTTGAGGACTAAAGATGCAGAATTCATTTTTCTTTTCAGAAATGTAAGTAAAAAATATTTTTGTCTTCCAGTGTGGTAAGATGCAAAATCAACAGTGATTCCTCAGTAATATACTATGGGAAAAGAAAACTCTCTGAGATTTGAGAAATAACTTCAGATTGATAAACTGGACTTGGATTGTTAGAAATAGGAGAATTTGAAAACTGTAGTGTAGTTAAACACCTCTTTTTCACCTGACAGTAAAATAATGGCTCTTTAAAAAGCTACTTTATAGTGTTAAATTAAGCTGTAAGTCTGCAAGGAAGAAGTTGCTCTACAAAGGTGGATGCCAGGAGCATCCATCCCCTTTAAGCAATGGGTAATTTCTTACTTATGCTCTCTTTATACCAGTCAGATGTCATGAGGAAGTCAGCCAGAGATTTCCTTGTTTTAGCATAAGAAAAGAGCTGAACTCCGTGAAAACAGACTGTGACTGACACAGGTGGGATGACAATTCAGATTGTGAAGCAGCTGATTGCTGGGAGGAATACTGAATGAGGAAAAAAAGAGCCAGGAAAACTGCAGCAAGAAGGGTATAAAAGGTTTAATTTTGCATTCAAACTTAGGAATGTTTGTCAAAATATGATCTTTTTTTTTTTTTTTTTTTTTTTTTT
>NW_024884767.1:5959877-5967149 GCF_019232065.1 Centrocercus urophasianus | reverse complement strand
CTTTTTTGGAGAGTTGCAATTAATTTCCTTTTTTTTTTTTTTTTTTTGTCCTTCTGTGATAAATTAATACATATCAGCGCTTAGAGAGAACGCAGTCTATTTCTAATACAATCTTCCACTAGTTAATAATGCAGACAGAGGTTACAGTGCAGTAGGCACCTAATTTCCACAGTCATATGAGATCTGCATGATTTTAAATGTTCTAAGAGATTACCTATATCAATTAATTCTCACCTTATTTTCTGCAGCCTTATTTTCTGCAGTTTCACATTATCTGAAGTTAGAAATATGAATAAACTCATACTTTGTTACTTGTTTCCTAAAATGCTAATGACATTTGAAATACACTTAAGAACTTGTTATTTAATGTGTTAAATTGCCAAAATATCTTTCCAAGGAAGTAGCATACCATTTACTTCCCTACAGAATACAGAAATTCAAATCTAAGCACTATGTTTTCAATGACATAAGACAGAAATTTTAAGATAAGGGAACTGAAGTATACGTAGTTGTTTGCAGCAGAAGAACGCAAAGCTTCTAAAGAATACAAGCTTTTTTTTTTTTTTTTTTTTTTTAAATTGTTAAGTTTTAATTTTTTTTTAATAAAAAAAAATTTTTTTTTTTTTTTTTTTTGTGAACACAAGAGGCCAGCTCAAAAAACTTCAGAGAGTTCTCATATGTCATGAAAGAACACACCTACAGTCATGTATACACCACTCAGAGTGATGGGATTCACTGATTTTTTAAAGGGAAAATGTCTACCTGCCATTCAGTAGTTAGTATCACAAAAGCTTAGCAGCTTGGTCAGACCCAGCCATACTATATCTGATTCTCCAATTAAATGAAGAAGCATCCTCAGCTGCACTGCTGGACCCAGTGTTTTTAAACATCATTTATGTTCTAGTAAGTAACTTGATGCCCACATATTATATTAACTAAAAGAAGATCTTATACAGTTTTCTTCTACAAGTAGTTATTCAAACATATCATCCAAGATGCCTACAAGTGCCCTGTGTGACAAAAATAATCATTTGCATTATTTGATAGTCCAGGATCAGATGATCTATTTGTTGCCTGGAGATTCAAACTATGAAGCCTAATCATAGGAGTATGACATCTAATATGATGCAGGAAGATTAATGTTTGTGAAGTACCAGAGTAACAGTAATTGAAAACACAGGTTGCTGCACAGTGCTTCTAGTACAAGTTATGAATCAGAAGGTTGTCCTTTACCAAACTTTATTTAAAGGCTCAGTGAGGGTCAGGAAGACATTTGGAACTGAAGATTTTCATACTTGTTAACAATTGAAGATACTTACTCCAAATATTTTCCCATTCTCTTTTACGAAATAGCTTCGGTATATCTAGTACAAGCTGACCTGCTCTGATAACAGATACTTTACCTCATGCTCTCAGTAACAGAAGATCCCTCAAAAATACTTAAAGTCATTGAGCTGTATGAGTAGACCAGATAACTGATTACAATGACAAAAGAGGATGACTATTCAAGGCAAGGTTCATAGATTTGAAGAGGAAAAAAATGAAAAATATCTCACTCTTTACAATGACAACAGAAGTATAAAAAACAATAGTATAAAACCTTTGCATTCATAGTCAAATGAGATGAAATTCATATTGTTAAGGAGACTAAGCCTGTCAAAAGGTTTGGACTTAATATATTTCATGTTGAAATCCCATCACCCAGATGAGTCCAGATTTCAGACATCTTACAAAACACTCATATGAAGGAAGCAGAAAACAATTGTCCAAGCTTACCAAAAGCTTCACAGTCAAAATATCAAACCATGAGCTCATAGAAACAAAAAAATGAAAGGTCTGATATGTTGATTCTGACAGTGAACTTCACAACAGGCACTTTGATAAATATCAGAGAAAGTAGTTGCACACTTAAGCAAAAGAAATATGGAACACACCAATAGCAATCCCTGGTCTGTAAACACAGCCAAAGACAGTCTCAATTCAAGAAATTATCTATGTATAAAATATATGCCAGGAACTAGAGAAAAAAGGAATGCATCACTGCCAGGGAACAACTACTCCTAATATTTTCCGCATTTCCCCTCATTTGAGAAATGTTTTTGAGTGCTCCTTTATTGACCCACTTAATAGCATGTAGAGAAGCATGGGTCCCTAAGCCTTTAAACAAAATATTCATTACCAATATCTAATCTGAGGAGAAAGAAGACAAATCCAATCCACTAAACAGAGTAAATTTTTGTCTTTAAGTCAGTGGTCCCAGTGTAAATTCTGAGAGGAGGAGGATACTAAAAGAATGGAACATGTATGGACAAGGTAAGAGTTACAGAAGCTGCTCAACATAATGTATAATTTCTGCTGTCTATATTTAACTCAGTGCAACTCAAAGTGGCATAAACATCATGATCTAAGAACACTGCAGAACCTAATCTGAGACAGTGATTTTTTTTTTTTTAAATACACAGTCAACATTAATCTCTCAAACTTTAATTTCATCTTATTAAGTCTGGTTATTTTATTTGTTATTGCATTTTGTGCTATATTACTGCTGTAAAAAATCTAATTTTCTTAGAAAAAGACAGAGTTCAATGCACTATTTTCATTTTTCTGACCTAACTCTGTAGCTATGGGTGCTTTCTAGAAAAATTGCTATGTAAATTAATTTTATTTTACATACATGAATGTAATGATAATTATACATGTTGGCAAAGAAACGGTAAAAAGTTTTATACTGTCAAGAAAAATAATAGTTCCAACATTCTCAATTATTTTGTGATTACTAGTATTTCATTTTCTTTTAAAAACCTTCCCATCATTATGTCATGATTTAAGACTTTTTATGAATTAAATATACATTTCCGGACAATTACTAGCCTCATTGTTAATCTAAGCCCATCAGCCAGCATGTCTTTTATCATATTCATGTCAGGAACCAGGTTCAATAATGAAAGACATTGCATGGTTGGACAGTTAGCAAACAGGGCATATTCAGCACACTGATTTAAATACTGTCTATTCTTTTTACACTGACAGAAAAAAAAAGGATGGAATAGATATCCCACTAGACACAAGGTCTCAGCTGATCTCCTATATAGTTAAATTAGCTGAAGCTGAACAGCCTGGGGAAAGGTCTTCATGAGGAGCACATGAGAAGGCCTTGCTCCACCTCTCCTAGACCCAATTTAAGAGCTGACTACTATAGGGGAAAGATCCTTTTTGAAGATTACTCTTCTTGGAGTCTTCTCAGTGAACCCAGGACAAGAGTAAGATTTCCAGCCATTCTTCTTTAGCGTGATAACCTGTTTAGCCTAACTTTCTTGTATATTTCTTAATTATAAGATCCATATATTCATTGATTATACTCTGTGTGCCAGCGGGCCAAATATACTGAAGTTTACATCATGTCCTTTTTATGAAATTTCTATAAATGGGTCAAGGGGAAGAACATTACCCCACTAGATAAAATGATTCTGGGACCAATCCCAGGATTTGTCGGATCTCCCTATTATGAACTAGTGGTTATCATTGAAAAATGGGTTTAAAGGGTTTCCCTACACATTATGGGAAATATCTCCCCATACTGCCTGGCAGACTACTTTCAGGGACTTAGCAAAGATATACTAATAATGAAAGAACAACAATTAGCTGCCTTCATGACATGGCCACTGTTAAATTTTTTAAATCACACTGGAATGAGGAATAGTACTTTAGAAAATGCAAAACCAACTTTTGAGAGACTGTCAAAAAGTTAGAGCAAGAACTTGGCATTTTAACAGGGGAGAAACCAATTCTGCATCATCCAATAGATCAAGTTTGCAAAATTTCAATAGACAATGACCAGACTCCTAAATCAACAGACTTTGTTGATCAGGAAAACAAAAATTGTATATTAGATCTCAAAGCACCGATTGCAAGAGATCCGCTAGAGGTCTGTGTCATGGTTAATCAGTTGAGATACTTGCTCCGTCATTTTTGATATAGCAGCAACAGCAGCATGAATTGGGGACAGCAATTGTTCGTAGTTTTGGAGCGTAACAATTAATTCATAAACTAAGGGCGTTCTCTGTTGTTCGTTGAATCTGTCACACGCTGACATCAGTGTAGAGGCATATTTGTCCGGCGCTGTTGTCACGATTTTCTGCCATATCTCAGGCGTTGTCCTCACTCTTTCAGGGTCGCGGTTTTGGTGTGGGTGGTTAGGAACAAAGTCAGGGTCATACAACATTTCCACCACGCCTATTTCCCTCAAATACTGGATACCCTTTTCAACTGTATCCCATTTTTTCATCGCAATCTTCAAGCCATTTTTGAAGGGATACTTTTCCTTCACGGCTGTTAACACTCGTTCCCAGAGGGAGGCAGCCTCATCCGAGCATCGACTAATTCCTCTATCAATAGCTGGATCTCTGGCAATGGCACCTAGTTGGCGAGCTTCATTACCATCCAGAGACAAGCTATGGGCCCCACTGTCCCAACAGCGAACCAACCAGGAAACAAGAGTTTCATTCGGGCGCCGTGTGAACTCCTTTCTTGAACCTTGGATTTCAGTCATCTTTAGAGGCCGGCGAGTAGTAATAGAGACTTCCTCCTCATCACTCTCTTCTGCACGTCTTTTAGTTTTCCCTTTTGCCTTTCGCGATGGTGGTGGCTCTGAGGAGGGCCCCTCGCCTGGATCTTCCTCCACCTCCTCCTCCTCTTCTTCTCTTTCTCGTTCAAGACGCGAAGACACTCGTTTCCATTTCTTGCCCTCCACAGGAGCAACTGGTATTGTTACTGGTGTCTCCTGTGATCGATTAGATTTGACTTGGGGATTTTCCCCTTTGGCTTGAACCTCAGCTCGGAAACTCTCTCTCTCCAGAATGGTATTATATAGGGCACGGTAAGCACAAGCCAAACCCCAAATAAGTTGTACCTCCTTAGATTTATGTAAGCCGCATAGTCCCTGACTCAAATACTGGCTTAGTTTCTCAGGATCCCACAGGTGTTCGAGAGTAAAATCCCATGACACTGAGGGTCCCCATGCTTCTAAGACCTTTCCTAAACCTCTCCATATCCCCTGCCAGTCATCATTCTCTAGTTTTGGAAGAGACTCCTTATTACAAATGCGTTGGAGTACATTCAGGAGAATTAATGACATGCACACCAACATGAGTATTAATTCAAGATTCGTAAAACGTTTGACAAACCGAGAAGAAAAACCGGAGACTGGTCTGAACATCGTGTTGTTTGTAAAATTAGCTATTCCATTTGGGATGTAGCTGTTTGTGAAATTAGCCATTCCATTTGGGATGTAGTTGTTTGTGAAATTAGCCATTCCTTCTGGGATGTAAATGTCAAAATTCAAATCATACCACATTGCAAGTAGGTGAAACATAGGTGTCTCCATCAGTGCCATTAGGTACCTATATACGGATGCAATTCCAACACACGTAAGTGCAAGATGGATTATTGGCCAGTAGGTTGTGAGTAACACCATTGCTTTAAATCCTTTACACAGCGCCCCCACGATAACGAGTGGGTTCATCAGAGGTGCCTGCTAAAAAGGGGTTAATTAATTGAAGCTAACAAGAGCAGGGAAAAAAAAAGAAAAAAAGAAAAAAAGGCACTACCCAGACTAAGTAGTGCTCAAAGTTTACAAATATCCCAGAACACTGGCAGTACGCCTAATCTTTCAAGGTCAGGTTTTCCAGCACAGAAACTTGAACTACTGATAATGCTCCCTAACGAAGCTCTCTAAGAGCAGAGAGAAAAAGAGATTCGTTCTAACAGCTAAAAAGCAGATCGAGCCCCACGTTGGGCGCCAAAATCTGTCACGGAGTTGACCAGATCAATCTATGTCCGTGACAGGGGCGGCAGGCCTCTGCCCTCCCCCCCCACCCCAGTCCCACAAAAAATGGGAAGGAAGGAAGGGAGGAAAAGAGCAGCGGCAACAATCTATGGAGGAAAAACTTATTTTACTATAATATTGGAATACAAGAAAACACAATAGATACAATTTAATTGAAATTGAGATGAATAAATCAGACAAGATGAGAGAGAGAGTTCCCGGGACCGATTCAAACCTGAAAAGCTTGGAACGGCCAGGAAAGCACCCTCCAGCACCCACTGCAAGGCAGCAAGAGAGCGCTCCCCCCAAGGGGAGTAGGTTAACCGTGACAAACCTGTAGCAGTATCAGAGATGCTTGATGAAGATCAAGATAATCAAAAGAGTCTAATGAAGGAGACGGTGAAATTTTTGCGAGCCCACCTAACTAAAGACAAAGAACCTTCCTTCTCACGTGCACCATCAAAGATCTCAGCTGTTAGAAACAAACGCTCTCCGGCTCAAGTAAGGGGTAATACACCGCGAGTTGCCTTATGGTATTACCTACGTGACCATGGAGAAGACATGGGGAAATGGCACGGTCAACCTACTCCTGTACTACGAGCCCGGGTGAAAGAATTACAAAGCAGATCAACCATCAGTGCAGTTGCTCCAGTTACCACAGGTAATGAATAGAGGGGCCCTGCCCTCAGTCAGGGGGGGGAAAGGGATAATAGAGTATATTGGACTGTGTGGATTCGATGGCCTGGCACATCAGAACCACTGAAATATAAGGCACTGGTGGACACTGGTGCACAGTGCACTCTGATGCCCTCGAGTCACCAAGGGACAGAATCAATCCATATTTCTGGAGTGACCGGGGGCTCTCAAGAATTGACTGTGTTGGAGGCTGAGATAAGCCTCACTGGTAAGGACTGGCAAAAACATCCTATTGTGACGGGCCCAGGGGCTCCATGTATACTAGGTATTGATTATCTCAGAAGGGGGCATTTCAAGGATCCTAAGGGGTATCGATGGGCCTTTGGAATAGCTGCTGTGGACACAGACAACATTAAGCAGCTGTCTGTTTTGCCTGGCCTGTCAGAAGATCCATCTGTTGTGGGGCTGCTGCGAGTAAAAGAGCAACAGGTACCAATTGCTACAAAAACGGTGCACAGGCGTCAGTACCGCACCAACAGGGATTCTTTGCTCCCCATTCATAAGTTAATTCGTCAACTAGAGAGCCAGGGAGTGATCAGCAAAGCTCACTCGCCTTTTAACAGCCCCATATGGCCAGTGCGTAAAGCCAGTGGAGAATGGAGGCTGACGGTGGACTACCGTGGCCTGAATGAAGTCACACCCCCACTGAGTGCTGCTGTGCCGGACATGTTAGAACTCCAGTATGAACTGGAGTCAAAAGCGGCCAAATGGTATGCCACCACTGACATTGCTAATGCCTTCTTTTCCATTCC
>NW_024884767.1:5950657-5959777 GCF_019232065.1 Centrocercus urophasianus | reverse complement strand
GAAACACAGCCCGACCATTTGCCATGGGTTGATCCAAACTGTATTGGAACAGGGCAGTGCTCCTGAGCACCTGCAGTACATTGATGACATCATTGTGTGGGGCGATACAGCAGAAGAAGTCTTTACAAAAGGAGAGCGAATGATCCAAATTCTTCTGAGTGCTGGTTTTGCTATTAAGCGAAGCAAAGTGAAAGGACCTGCCCAAGAGATTCAGTTCCTAGGTATAAAGTGGCAAGATGGCCGTCGTCACATCCCGACAGATGTGATTGACAAAATCACTGCTATGTCTCCACCCACTAGCAAAAGAGAGACACAATCTTTTCTGGGTGCAGTGGGCTTTTGGAGAATGCATGTTCCAAACTACAGCCTCATTGTAAGCCCCCTTTATTATGTGACGCGAATGAGAAACGAGTTTACATGGGGCCCTGAGCAGCAGCAGGCGTTTGAACAGATTAAACAGGAGATAGCCCGTGCCGTGGCCCTAGGGCCAGTACGGACGGGACAGGGTATAAAGAACATCCTCTATACTGCTGCTGGAGAGAACGGTCCCACTTGGAGTTTGTGGCAAAGAGCCTCGGGAGAGACACGAGGCCGACCCCTGGGATTCTGGAGTCGGGCGTACAGAGGGTCTGAAGAGCACTACACTCCAACTGAAAAGGAGATCTTAGCCGCTTATGAAGGGGTTTGGGCTGCTTCTGAAGTAGTCGGTACTGAAACACAGCTCGTTCTGGCACCTCGATTGCCAGTGCTGAACTGGATGTTTAAAGGAAAGGTTCCCTCCACCCATCATGCTACTGATGCCACATGGATTAAGTGGATTGCACTGATTACACAACGAGCACGGATGGGGAACCTCAGCCGTCCAGGAATCCTAGAGGTCATCATGGACTGGCCTGAAGGTAAAAAGTTTGGAACACCACCAGGAGAAGAAGTATCACGTGCTAAAGAAGCCCCACCATACAATGAACTACCAGAGAATGAAAAGAAATATGCCCTGTTCACAGATGGATCGTGTCGTATTGTGGGAAAGCATCGCAGATGGAAATCTGCTGTGTGGAGCCCCACACGACAAGTTGCAGAGGCCACTGAAGGGAAAGGAGAATCAAGCCAATTTGCAGAGGTAAAGGCTGTCCAACTGGCCTTAGATGTCGCTGAACGGGAGAGGTGGCCAATGCTCTATCTTTATACTGACTCGTGGATGGTAGCGAATGCCTTATGGGGGTGGTTACAGCAGTGGGAGCAAAATAACTGGCAAAGAAGGGGTAAACCTATTTGGGCTGCAGAACTGTGGAAAGACATTGCTGCCCGAACAAAGACTATAGTTGTAAAGGTGCGTCATGTAGATGCTCATGTGCCCAAGAGTCGGGCTACTGAAGAACAGCAAAACAACCATCAGGTAGACCGAGCTGCCAGAATTGAGGTGGGTCAAATAGACTTGGACTGGCAGAACAAGGGTGAATTATTTCTGGCTCGGTGGGCCCATGAGACCTCAGGTCATCAAGGGAGAGATGCAACATACAAATGGGCTAGAGACCGAGGGGTGGACTTAACTATGGATGCCATTGCACAGGTTATTCATAACTGTGAAACATGTGCCATCATCAAACAAGCCAAGAGGATGAAACCTCTGTGGGAGGAAGGGCGATGGCAAAAGTACAAATATGGGGAGGCATGGCAGGTTGATTATATCACCCTGCCACGATCTCGCAATGGTAAGCATTATGTGCTTACTATGGTGGAGGCAACCACTGGGTGGCTGGAAACATATGCAGTACCCCATGCTACCGCCCGAAACACCATACTGGGTCTCGAGAAACAAGTCCTGTGGCGACATGGCACCCCAGAAAGGATTGAGTCAGATAATGGGACTCATTTCAAAAATTCTCTTGTAAATACTTGGGCCAAAGATCATGGCATCGAGTGGATTTACCATATTCCCTACCATGCACCAGCCTCTGGTAAAATTGAACGATACAATGGATTATTAAAAACGATGCTAAAAGCACTGGGTGGCGGAACATTTAAGCACTGGGAGAAGCATTTGGCAGAAGCCACCTGGTTAGTCAATACCAGAGGATCTATCAATCGTGATGGTCCTAACCAACCCAGTTCCCTACATACCGTAGAGGGAGATAAAGTCCCTGTTGTACATGTAAAGAACATGTTAGGAAAGGCAGTTTGGGTTCTTCCAGCTTCTGGAAAGGGCAAACCTCTCCGTGGTACAGTTTTTGCCCAGGGACCAGGATCCACTTGGTGGATAATGCAGAAGAATGGGGATGTCCAATGTGTACCACAAGGAAACTTGATGCCAGGGGAGTGCAGTTACTAATTCTATGTATATGTATATAGCCATGTGTGTGTAATGCATTTTAATCATTTTTTTTTTGTTTGTTTGTTTGTATATATGTATATATATTCTAAGCATGATGTAACGATGTAGAATAAGGGGTGGAATGTCATGGTTCTATGTTTTTTGTTTTTTTGTTTTTGGATTTCAGTATTCCACATCAAAACATCATGTAGTGTACGGGGCATTAAAGTGTCACTGCCCCAACCCCAGCTACCTATCCCTGTACATTACAGCAGTCACGGGATCTGGCCCTTCCGGGTGGGGGGAGCGCTCTCTTGCTGCCTTGCAGTGGGTGCTGGAGGGTGCTTTCCTGGCCGTTCCAAGCTTTTCAGGTTTGAATCGGTCCCGGGAACTCTCTCTCTCATCTTGTCTGATTTATTCATCTCAATTTCAATTAAATTGTATCTATTGTGTTTTCTTGTATTCCAATATTATAGTAAAATAAGTTTTTCCTCCATAGATTGTTGCCGCTGCTCTTTTCCTCCCTTCCTTCCTTCCCATTTTTTGTGGGACTGGGGTGGGGGGGGAGGGCAGAGGCCTGCCGCCCCTGTCACGGACATAGATTGATCTGGTCAACTCCGTGACAGTCTGTCCTGTTATAACTTGGAAAACAAAGAAAATACAGGATAGACCGGCAGGAGTGCCTCCTGATCAGTGGCCCCCTGCCCAGACTCGTTTGCACAGACTGACCATACATGGCAATGGAATTGATAGATTCACTACAGTGATTTTGACAGAAGCCTAGAGAAAGTGTGCTAGCCTGGTTATTAAGACTGTGGGACTGGGGCAGAAAGTGTTATGGTGAATGGCCAGGAAGTATCCAAGTTGACCCCCATGACTGTCCATCCTGCTCTCAGGTAGAGTTTATATGTGGGTAATCAATATCTTCATGAAAACCATTCTATAATAGAATGGTTAACGGCAGCCTGCCGTATGGTATGGCTGAATAAATCTGATATACCTCTACATAGAGGGATGTGGTCCTCCATGGAGGACCTTCAAAATTATATCTGTGAACTAGGTGTAAAGGAGCAATTTATGAAGATATATTTGATGTCCCTGATATGGTCAATTCTCAGCAGGGATGAGAGACTTGATTCTACAGCAAGCCTCCTGCCATCTATATGGCACTTTGGTCTCTATATTAAAATCCCCTGGTGGCCTGAGAAGTGGTAGTCCAGCAGGCTGCCCAGTTAGTGGCCAACCTTGGAGAAGCAGAATGCCTATGGACTAGGTGCAACAATGGGACGTAAGAAGAAGCCGAGGTCCTGCCAGTGATTAAAACCAAGAGGCTGGCTACTCAAGCTCCTCAGTAGGAACCCATAAGGGTTTCCCCCCAAACAATGTTTGATGATTTAATTCAGGCTGGGGTCCAATTTCTAAGATTGCCCTCCAGCCCAATCATGTCCTCCTCCAGCTTTGGAAACAACTAAAGGGCAATCAGAAATTTCAGAACTACCCTAAGAAACCTGGAGTAAGAATTATAAATAGGCTGCCAACTACAACATGGAATTTAGAAGACTTTGTAGTCCCCAGAAGGAAAAAAAAGCTGCATCAGGTGTCTCAGCGCATGATGCCTGAGCCACCAGAGCCAAAAGAATTGGCCATAGCACAATTCATGGCGTGACAAGGGATGTTAGTCCCCCTAGGGCCTTCAGATGGGACAAGAAGCCCTATGTAGAATTAATGATTTATTGGTCACGAAAAAATATTCAGAGAGTTATGGCGTTAGTGGACACTGGAGCAGAAACATCAATTATCTATGGAGATCTGACTAAATTTGATGGAGACAGAGTGATGATTGATAGTTTTGGGGGACAGACTATTCCTGTCACCCAAACATGGTTGAAACTGGGGGGTTGGGTGTCTCCCACCCTGGGAGTATAAAGTGTCTATTGCCCCACACTGGGAAAATATCCTGGGCATAGACATTCTATGGGGTCTGGCTCTCCAGACAACTGTGAGAGTTCAGACTTAAACAGAGATGTATCAGTGCGCAGGCGGTGCAGGCACGAAGAGGCCATGCAAAACATGGGTCTATTTGCCTACCAAAACCACGCCAGATAACGCATGTAAGACAGTATAGACTCCCAGGTGGGCAAGATGAAATATGAAGAATGGTGCAGGAATTAGAAGAAGTGGGCATTATAAGACCTGCACACAGCCCATATAATTCTTCCATATGGCCAATGTGAAAGTCAGATTGTGTGTGGAGAACAACAGTGGGTTACAGAGAATTAAATAAGGTCACGCCACCTATTCATTTGGCTGTATGCAATATTTCCTCCCTAATGGACACATTGAGTAGGGAGATAAAAACCTATCATTGTGTCCTAGATTTAGCAAATGCATTCTTCAGTATCCCAATTGCTGACAAATTGCAACATCAGTTTGTGCTTATATGGGGAGGCAGGCAGTGGACCTTTCAGGTCCTGCTACAGGGGTACGTGCATTCAACAATGTACTGTCATAATCTAGTGGCACGTGACCTGGCTAATTGGAAGAAACCTGATGATGTTAACCTATATCATTATATTGATGACTCCTGCTGATGTCCGACAAGAAGCGGCAGATTCCTTAACTGCCTATTTGCAACAGAGAGGATGGGATATATAAATCCTCAAAAGGTGCAAGGTCCAGGCCTGTATATAAAATTGCGGGGGGTTGTTTGGTCAGGAAAGACCAAAGTACTATCCAGTGCTGTCACAGATAAGGTTCAGGCATTCCCAGTCCCTACAACACCAAAGCAGCTGCAAGAGTTTCTAGGTATATTGGGTTACTGGCATTCCTATATACCTCACCTAGCGCAGCTGCTAAGGCCATTGTACACACTCGCAAAAAAGGGGCAGCTATGGGACTGGGGGAAAACAGAACAGGATGCTTTCCAACAGGCAAAACTGGCAGTTAAACAAGCCCAGGCATTGGGTATACTCGATCCTACCCTCCCAGCTGAGTTGGATGTTCAAGTTACTCAAGATGGCTTTGGTTGGGGCCTGTGGCAACACTAGAGTTCTATTTGGACCCCCATTGGTTTCTGGTCTCAGGTTTGGCATGGAGCAAAAGAAAGATACAGTATGATTGAAAAACAGTTTTTGGCTGCCTACTCTGCATAACAGGCAGTAGAGCCGATAATTCAAAAGGCTGAAGTTATAGTCAAGACCACTCTGCCGATTCAGGGGTGGGTGAACCTTCCTTAGACAGGGGTGGCCCAAGCTCAAACAGTGGCACGGTGGGTTGCCTACCTCAGCCAAAGGAGTAGTGTGTCTTCATCACCATTGAAAGAAGAACTTCTGAAGATCCTGGGGCCAGTGATGTATCATGGTGATGCACCAGAAGAAACATTAGTTGCTCCACCAGAAAAGAGTCCTGTTTAGGAGGGAAAATATCCTATCCCTGAAGATGCCTGATATACACAGATGGGTCCAGCAAGGGCAACACAAGCAAGTGGAGAGCAATCATCCCTCCATTAAGAGAATCTGGTTTGACGAAGGGGATGGTCAGAGAGACCAATGGGCAGAACTGCAAGCCATGTGGATGGTTATAACCAAGGAACCTGGTGATGGTATCCTGAATATCTGTACAGATATTTGGGTTGTATACCAGGGCTCATTCTTTGAATTGCACAATGGGCCACCCAGGAATGGACTATCCACGCGTGGCTGATTTGGGGCAAAGACATGTGGTTAGATATATGGAATACAGTCAAACACAGGACTGTACGTGTCTATCATGTTTCTGGTCATTAGCCCTTACAGTCACTGGGAAACGATGAAGCTGACATGCTGGCCCGAGTTCTATGGATTGAGAATTCACCATCTGAGAACATTGTTCATTGGTTACATCAGAAGCTATCGTATGCAGGACAAAAGACAATGTGGGCAGCTGCTAAAGCATGGGGACTGCCCATACAGCTACCTGACATCACCCAGGCAAGCTGGGATTGTGATGCTTGCTCTAAGATGAGACAGAGATCATTGCTCAAAACAGCCCATCTTGCTAGAGGACACAACCAATGGGAGGTTGAATACATTGGGCCCCTTCCTTGGTCTGAGGGGAGAGATGTCCCCTGACCTGCATAGACACTGCAAGTGAGCTACTGCAGGCCTATCCAGTACCAAAAGCAAATCGGGCATATACCATCAAGGCACTCACTAAACTGATGTCTGCCTACGGGACACAGAATCACACAGATCACAGAATCATCCGGGTTGGAAGGGACCTCAAGGATCATGTAGTTCCAACCCCCCTGCCTAGCAGGGCCACCAAACATATGCATTTAGATCAGGTTGCCCAGGACCCCGTCCAACCTGGCCTTGAACACGTCCAAGGACGGGGCATCCACAACCTCCCTGGGCAGCCCGTTCCAGGGCCTAACCACTCTCCTTGTAAAGAACTTCCCCCTAACATCCAACCTAAATCTTCCCTCCTTCAACTTGGATCCATTTCCCCTAGTCCTGCCATTGTCAGCCCTTTTGAAGAGTTTACTCCCCTCGTGGGTGTAGGTTCCCTTCAGGTATTGATAGGCTGCAATGAGGTCACCCCGCAGCCTTCTCTTCTCCAGGCTGAACAAGCCCAACTCCCTCAGCCTGTCCTCATAGGGGAGGTGCTCCAGCCCCCTGATCATCTTAGTCGCCTTCCTCTGGACCCTTTCCAAAATCTCAATGTCTTTCTTGTACTGAGGGCTCCATACTTGGACACAGTACTCCAGATGGGGCCTCACAAGAGCCGAGTAGAGAGGGACAATCACCTCCCTGTCCCTGCTGACCACCCCTCTCCTGATGGAGCCCAGGATCCCATTTGCCTTTCGAGCTGCCAGAGCGCAACAGGTTTAGGCAGAAGAGACAGGTATCCAGTACTGCCAGCTGGTGGAATATGAATGCAGCCACCAGAGGAACTGTAGGAACACGTGATTCAGAGCACACCTTCTGAGCTACACGGAGCCACTAACAGTGCACATATACAAGTCCTTTCATGGTCTTCCTGACTATGCCCATGAGCAAAGATAAACTATACATATGTTTGCTGAACTCGAGAAGATTGTTTTCATCTGAGAAGGAATCTCTTGGATAAAGAAGTTAGAATCCCACTGAGCTAGAGACCAGTTATTACACACTGTATCAGAATAAACATGGAATATCTACTGCAATGAAATTGGTAGAATAATTGATCCCAGTCCTTCTAAATAGAAAAACAGAAGGTGGTTTTATTCCTGCTGGACTGCACAATAAATCTGAATCAGTGAAATAAAGAGTGGATGAACTGGACACCTCAAGTCATCGAGAGTGACCAAGGGACTCATTTTACTGGTGAAATGATACAGTGCTGGGCAGAAGAAAATAACATTGAATGGCGATTCCACTTGCCGTATAATCCAATGGGGGCAGGCCTCATTGAATGTTTCAATGGTATTCTTAAGGCTGCCCTGAAGACAGACTCCTTGTCCATGCAGGGGTGGATGAAAAGGTCCTTGCAGGACCTGAATGAAAGACCCTGAGATGGCAGACTCAGTGCCCTGAGAATGTTACAGACAACATGGGCCACCCTGCTTAGGATCCAAATTACAGGAATTGATAGTCAAGTAAGACCCCAGATTGGTAATGAAAATAAATCTTCTGCTCCCTGCCCCTGAGAATTTAGATCTGGGTACCCATAAAATAAAATGGCATTGGAAGGTGCAGGTAGGACCCAAGTGGTGTGGCCTACTTGCACCTTGGGGGAGATTATTGGAGGTGGGAGGCTCAGAAGTCCCTCCAGTAATAGACACATGGCCCACTGATATTGTGGTCAACACTCCAATTTTCATTGCTAAAGGGACCCCCATCATGTCCCTGTGGCAGATCAGGACACCCCCTTTGGTGCCTGATATAGTTATGCAGCCACAGACATCTGGCCAGAAGGTGTGGCACAAGTGGCCGGGAAGTGCCCCAGTACAAGCAGTAGTGTTGACCTATGATAGAAATATGGCCTGTATCTTGCCCTGGAGAACAGACCTTTTCTCTCCTTGTACTTCTGAAACATTTGTATTACTCTCTGTGAGTCTTTGAACTTTCAGGATCATCGGAAGGAATGAAATGCCATCAAAACATTCCAGCGTTACTGTCAGATCATGTGCAACATGCAGTGGTGGTCTACATGGGACTGATGGAGCATAGGAAGGTCCTGCACCTCATGACCACATGCCTCCAATAACACTATTGAGCATTGGCCCATAAAAGAATATGAATGTTCACCGATCGTCACCCATCTTGAATTGTATTTTCAGTGGCGAGAGGAGACAGGACAAGGAGAAACGGCTGGAAACTGCAGCACAGAAAGTTCCGCACAAATGTGCACAAGAACTTCTTTACAGTGAGGTGACGGAGCACTGAAACAGGCTGCCCAGGGAGGTGGTGGAGTCTCCTTCTCTGGAGATGTTCAAGACCTGCCTGGATGCCGACCTGTGCGACCTGCTGTAGGGAACCTGCTTTGGCAGGGGGATTGGACTCAATGATCTCTGGAGGTCCTTCCAACCCCTACAATTCTGTGCTTCTGTGATTCTGTATCAACACGTGTCACGATGAAAATTGTATAAGTGTTGCAATGTATCAGACCTCTATAATAAAGCTTACCCTTTAGTCAACTCGATCATTGGTTCACGCTGTGAAGGGGTGGAGTGCATGGGAACTGCTGAATCACAACCTGATCACCTGAGGCGAGCAATGAGTCAGCCCTGGGAGCGCAGGTGAAGGAGTTCACCTGTGCTACCAGAAGGGGTGGAGCCTTGCTCCCCA
>NW_024884767.1:5905657-5945657 GCF_019232065.1 Centrocercus urophasianus | reverse complement strand
CTTTTCATAGTGTGAATCCATTAACATTCAGCTCTCTCTGAAGAATTGGTAACATATTCAGCACAGCTTTTTTCAGATATCAAAAGTAATTTCTATGTATGTTCTGTGTGATTTTTCATCAGTCTTTAATTAGACTAAATGATTTCATATTTGAAAAGACACACCACAGAATGGTCAACAGTTTAGTGGTTAATGTGTTTGTTGCTAACACCCAGAGTATTTGCCTCATAGTCACACAGTACAGGTATCTGTATTGAAGATACCTAAATTCACATTGCTAGGCGTTCAATTTTTTCAGGCCAGGAGTTTGCCTGTACTTTCGTCTTCCCCTTATCATAATAACAGTGCTGCACATTCCACACACCTGACAAAATCTGTCTTAATTTATGCTTTGAAATATCAATCTATAGTTCTTCAAAAAAGTTTAGGGTTGGTATTTGTTCTTTTGTAAAATGTGGGCTAAATAGAATGAAATGCATGTGAAAAAAATTGTAGTGCAACTGAAGTAATGCAAACAAGCAAACAAAATAAAACCAAAGCTACAACATAATGTTCATCATCATTTATCAAAAGAGGAGCAAATAAAACTTACGATTCAAGCAGTATCTTGAAATGAGTGTCATTGCGAGTTGTCAAATGTAGGCTGATAGTTGTCAATTTGGTTTTTGAGGGAGGTGAGTAGAGGAAACAGCTGGGTTTGTCAATAGGCTTCAAGTCAACAAGATTTAAGAGTGTGATAAAAGTTAGATACGTACTTAAGCACTATTCCTGAGTGCAAAGATTATCTGAACTTATTTAAACAATTCCTTATGTGAAGTAAGAAATGCAAAACATTTGCAAAAAATGGCAAATTAAAGTTCACACTGAAAGTAAATTCTGAGAGAGTCATCAGAAGTGTATCTTCAGATATTGATTACAGTTATTGCAGCTGAGGTTTGCAATGAATAATATATTCCAGTATCACAAGATTTGAAAGAACAGGTAATATTTTTTATTGGGCAGTGGAATATTTGGAGGTAGATGGGGAATAGAGAATAAACTTTATAATGGCATTCATTTTTTCTACATGTATCAGTTGGTCAACTGAGACAATTAGTGATATTTTTTATAAAAGCCTTCCTCCTTTCTTTCCTGCATAGATGATCCCAGCTACAAAGACATTGAGAGACATTGCTCTGATTTTATTCCCTTAAATAAAATCTTGGTTATTTTAGCAAACTGCTTCATCACTTACAAATCATATATACAAATTATACTGTACTGTTGTGTCGTGGTTTTATGATTTTTGGTTATTTGTGTTTCACATCATAACATCATGTAGTGCACTGTGAGTTAAAGAGTTAATGCTCCAGTTCCAGGTACCTGTCCCAGAAAAGAAGAACTACATACCCCAGAGGACTCTGTGTTATTTGTGTTTTTGTTTTTCACTCAAGGGAAAAGATAAAAGGCCTACGTAGGTCATCTACATGATGTAGATGTGCGGGTGCTCCCTAGATCATCTCATCACAGGATTACAGTAAGGTCTTTGGCTTTTGGATACTCTCATTATATTTGATTTATTAACTTCAATTCTAATTATACTGTATTATGGAGTGTTATCTTGCATTCTAATGTCTTATTTAGTAAAATAGTTTGTTTCTTCTCGCATCATTGCTGCTGTTTTGTTTTTAGGCCCATTCCTCTATCCTTTTCCCTTTCCTCTTTCTTGGGTGTGGATACATGGATCTGTGAGTCCCCTTGCCCTGCTAGTCACAGAACTGGGCCAAACCAGTCCGTAAGCCACTGACATGTTGTTAATGGTTTTGCAGCACACTCGATTATACAAATTGAAAATACTGTACAGTCACAACATTTTGTCAGTCTATATTGTCTGGTCAGAGTGTCAAAGTGTAAAGAGCCGTGTTGGCAACAGAGCTTTTCAATACACTTCTTTAATACACTGCATTTCAAATATGCCTACTGTTAAACTGTTTACTGTGCTATCAGTGCAGACTATCAAGGAAGAGATAACACAAAAAATAATATTCTCCATATGATATTAGTATTTGCTTATAATCTTTAATGAATTTGGAGCACATTATGTGATGCATGTAAAAATAGCAAAAATGCAATAATTGCGCACGAGTAGAACATTATGCAGTCTGCAGAAATCTGGCATTTTAGATTGTCAGGGAAGCAGCAGACCGAGTTTTGAAATTAACCATGCTGTATGCTCTCTGTGGCACAGTCTCACGGTCTCTCTTGATAACTCCTGAGGTATTTCCAAAGCTTGAGGCTTCCACAGGCAACATCTAACAACACGAGGTGCTGTCCCTTACTGACCTTAGATGGTTATCAATAGCTAATAAATGCCAAGGTCGTGATGGCTGGTTGATGGAAAACGTAATCAAGGGTTAATGAGTGCCAAGAACCACATTAACATAGTCCATTGCTTCCTAGATTACTGAAGGTTAAAAACGGAAAATTTACCACTAAAAAATGTTAAAGGTACAGCGTATTCCAGAAACACCATCATTCACAACTCTCAGCTGTTACCGTCATGTGTTAAAAGAGAAAGAGTAATAAGCTTGGCACAGATTCTTTAAAATGGAGATGTTTTAAATGAAAATTGAGATGATTATGTAAATACGAAACTTTTCTGTTCAGAATTTGTAAAAAGTATGCACCTAGTCTGAATATTTAATGTGACACATAGATTACACTCTGACAGTTTTTACCTGCTGTAAGACACCTTTGATGTTTTGCAGTGTAATGAGGGAATTATGTTGCTTGTATGTTATCTGTTACATTTTTAAACAAACAGTAATTTTTAAAAGGTCAAAGAACTCATGGTCATGTAAAACAGCAGAGCCTGTGCAATAGTATTTAAGATCTATTCAGAACTATTAAGAACAAAGAACCAGATTTGACTCAGACATGAGTCAACAAAAAATGAGAGAAAATGTAATTGTTTTAGGCACGACTGATGTTATTTATCTATAAATTTTTCGGAGAAAATTATAGCTTTTTCTATATTACAAAAGGAAAACCAATGTAGAGAGGAATAAAGAAAATCAGAAAGGTAGCACATTATTGTCAACCCAGATTTTCAAACGTTACAAAGCCTTTCCTATGGCTCAAAAAAAAAAAAAAGGAAAAGATGTTTGACTCTCCATTATATTATCTGAAAATGTTTAAAATCCTCCTTCCCCTTTTTAAAAAAACAAACTACTTTTTACAAATAATTCATTAGGACTTCAAATCATTCAGCATTAACATGAATGTACAACTTGTTCACAATGAACTACATGGCAAACTTCACAAAAATGGATACATTTAATGACTTTGAAATTACTCAAATTCTATAATCATCTACGTTACACCTATGCTGTACATGACAATAGCAGCACTGTTCACACAAAAAAATATGCCTTGAAGCTCTGGTTTTTGAATATTGTAGAATCTAAAGCAAAAAAAGAAACAGGAGTTCTCTTCTGTGACATATATCTTTCTTCACTAATGCAGAGAATTTGACTTTTAGTGACACCAGCTGTAATATTTTATGCCATTTTTCCATTGTTTCTTGAAAATAATAGCAACATCCAAATACATCCAAATACAAGTTAGTTCCTCTCTCTTACCACTGGAACATCTCTTTCTTTTCAATACATCAACGTAAAGAAACAAAAATCATACATCTGACAATGTACATATGAATTATATTTTTTTCTCTATTCTGCATAACTGATTACATTGAAAGTTGCTTAATGGAGAATGGACAAAAGAAAAGAGATTGAAATATGATGTATAGTTTGTGTTACAAAAGTATACTTGCAAACAGATGAGCATTGCCGTTGAACTTTTCTGTTTCAGTCCATGGACTATTTGAAGGCACTTTGCATTTCTCTGTCAGATCATGTTTGACTTAATGCCATTTATATATCTGAATGCAAAATGTTATCCTAAAATCATCTGAGTGGTAATGGGTGTTTCTAGCTTTTACACTACAGTGAGGAGATGCAAAAGCTCTAACAGTACTAGTCATTGACATTTACAACTATAGGTTTTGTTTTTAATGCAGGGCAGTGAGCAATGTACTTAAGGCATCAGAAAATGGTTTATAGCACACAGTAAAGGTGAATCACTTTTTTTTACTAGATTTATTAGCTAGAGGAGGTGCAATCTCAAGAGGAAATTTAGTCAGTTTTAACCCAGGTTGTGCTGTTTCTCATGGTTATTTCCTTTGAAATTCTCAGCAGAGCTTAGACATCTAAAATGTCCTATTCAGGGATGCTTTTTTTCCCCCAGCTGATTTCTTCCACCTTGGGTAATGGCAGAATACTCATTAACAAACTAATTGATTTTTATTAATTATCTGTAGTGTAATCTTTTTCACTGATTTTTCCCCTAGTATCTAAGCTTATTAACTGCAAATATACAGGCAGTATATAATTAGTCTTGAAGAGTGGACTCAATGACACTCACTGATTTTACAATCAAACACAAATATATATGTGTATGAACATATATATAAGTATATATGTATGAATAATTAAAAAAAATCCCTAAAGTTCTAGAATATCATTTACAAAATAGAAACAGATCACTAAGAACCAACGTAAAATTTTAGGATTGAAAAGTAGATGTAGGATAGATTAAGAAGCTCCTTGCATAAACTAATCTTTTAATTCATAATTCCCCCTGCCACATATACATATAGTTCACAGATTTTAAATAAAACAGTGCTGGTTAGCAAAAAGTAGTAAATGCTACCAGTAATTAAAGTCGATTGCCACTATTATTATTGCTTTCCAGGATTTTTTTTTTTCTGACAATACGTAACATCTAATTTTTCAATTAGATACTCAATATTTTTAAAAGACATCTTCCATGTATTTACTTTGTTTCTTAGAAGTAAACAGTCAAGTCTTTCTGCAAAAAGATTTCGAAATATCTATCTGACCTTTACAAAAGTAATTTCAGTAAGCCCATCCCAGCTTTATTAATTCTCATAAAAGGAAAAAGCTATTCATTTAGGCTAGCTTTTGTATAATGGCTAATAAAAGACAGTGACAGATGCCAAATAACAGTGGCACATTTCAGCTGCTTCCTCTTGACTACATAACCACCGGTCTTTAGCTGTGGATAAAGCAGAAATAATAAAGCCTCTGGGTGTCGCAGGCTGCCTTCCACCCTCATCCATGAAAAAAGTCACTTAGGAGGAAGAGGAGTCTTGCTGTATAACTCTGACTCACCTCTTCGTTGTGAACCAGGCAGGGATGTGGGTGGTTATCAACAGCAAATGAGGTGACCATCAATCTTTTCAGTGTCCTACGAGGTTTGTCAAACACTACTACCAATTAAATAATTCACTGTAATTTCAAGCGACTAACTGATTTCTGTTATGCTCAGGTACGTCTCTGTTGAGTTCATGCTATATTTGAATGCTTCATTTATCTGACTAAGTCTCTCAAAACCCCTATAATCTATTAATAGTGTGTCGCATGTATTAAACCTTCATATTTGACTTTCAAACTATATCTTGTTAGACAACTCACACAGTATCTCTTTTTTTGGCTATTGGAGTCGACAAATGTGCAAAGGTTTGCTAGAACAGGAATAAAAATTTGATTTCATAGAATCATAGAATCATAGAATCATAGAATCACCAAGGTTGGAAAAGACCTAAAAGACCATCCAGTCCAACCGGTCACCTGTTACCAATAGCTCCCACTAAACCATGTCCCTCAACACAACATCCAGTCTTTCCTTGAACACCCCTAGGGTCGGTGACTTCACCACCTCCCTGGGCAGTCGAGATTTCAGCTTATGTACAAATTCACATGTATGTCTTCTATAAGCATGCTTCTAAAAACCTTCACTGCAATGAACTGAACCACAAAAAACACACACAGTAGGAAAGAGTGGTCTACATATTTGACTGATTAAGCACAGCAAGCTATCCCAAAGTCCTCAAATCACTGCACAGTAATTATTCCACATCTTCTACTCATAGGTACTATTGTTACTGTATAATATACACTCTCTATATATTTTTCTCTCTATATATATTTATATATATATAGTTATATATAAGAGAGATGAAAGTTACCTAGGTAAAATTCATTTTTATTCCATGTTAAAAAAAAATAATAGCATTTTATGTGACACACGCAGAAGGAAATACTATTCATCTACATGAACAGATTTGCTATAAGCATGAGTTATGAAAAGTTTTGACCCGTGATCTGATGTCATGTGAGGTTTAACTAATTAACAGTAGGTCTGACAGACTTGCAGCATTGAAACTCTAAGTAAATTTTAATAGTCTTCTTGAAATCTAAAGATTGCGTGAGTGTTCTCAATGAAACATCTCTTACTCATGAATGTCTTATGTCCCTGTAGGGAGGTAGTAAATATCATAAAAGATAATTAATAGCTTGGTCATGAACCACACAAGAAACACTAAGAAACACAAGGTGGTATACAGCAAGGTCAGTGAGATGTAGGAGAAATCAAACTAAAGAGGATCTTTAGTAGTACAGAAAACAGCAGCTCTTGTCCATCCAGGTAAAATGCCAGTGCAATATCACTCTTGTTTACACAACAGTGCTGAAAGTGGCATCTAAATTATTATACCCAGAATGAATTACTACAAAGATCAAATATCTGACACACATAATAATCTGCCTAGGTCAAATTATTTTTCTACATTACTCCCACTTCTCATGGATGGCAGATCAAAGGTGTCCAGTTCCTGCACTTCCACATTCAGATTCAAGAGTTACGTAAGAACTGGAATATCTGAAAATGCATTCTGCTAAGATAAATTACTATGACTGCAGTGCATCATTCAACAGATACAATGTCCAATACAACAAAAGAAACTTCTAAATATCAGGCTCTTTCACCTCATTTAAAAATCTTTAAAATATGCTTACTCAGGCATAATTAACTAAAATAGTTATTACAACGTAAGAAAGTTGTTGAAACTCTTGTAGATAAAGATTTTTATCAGTTATCACTTAAATTGTTCCAACCCCTTACGTTATCCCACAAATCATACCAGATCTACTGCAGCAGTGTTTTAATAAGACTAGTAATATCACCCAGAAAAATCTATTATACATTAGGCCAAATTCTCTGCATACTTTTAGCAGATAAAACAGATAATTAGGCATACGACAGGAAAAATGCATGCAAATATCTACCTACAAAACCAGATGCATCTAGACATAAGGTATCACACGTACTGCACAGCAACTGCTTTTCCAGCATTTTCACTCAGCTGTTTTTTCACTGCCAGAGGCAAATTCTCTGTATCTTGAATATTCAGTGGGAGCTTCCCTTAACAGTTGAAACCGGAGAAAAGTACCTTCCTAATGCAATACATATGGAATTTTTGGTTTTTGGCTCTTACAGCTATACCCTTCTGTAGAACGGTCTCTATATGCTCTTTGTTCTCCTCCAAGAGTGTAAACAGCCACATTAATTACCTAAAGGAATATGACACGGATTACAGTGTGATGCCCTCAACATTTAAACAGACATTAAGAAAATGACTTTCTTTACCATTACTAAGTATCTTTGGGGTTGGTTCTCTAGGTTAAGAGACATACATGTTAGGCATTGGAAATCAATCTGAAATCATCTTGATTTTGATCTGGGGGGGATCTAAACTCCTATATCCAAGAGATTTATGGAAATTTGGCAACATTATACTAAAAACAAAAATGAATGCTAAAGATGTCAACAAAGGTAGCCTAGTCAAACAGATTATATCCACGTCATCTTCTACATCACAAATGTGGGCACAAGTTTTATAATGAGTTGACCCTGACTGGTCACTTTCTTTCACAAATGACTATCGCCTTAATTATTTGCATCTGTGAACTCAAATGAAAATACTTAAGGATATATCAATATGCTCATAAATCATCTGCAGGCAATAAGTAGTTCAACATAGATAATTAGAGAATTTACGGAACGCTTACTCCCTCTGTTTATCTGCTTATGACATTTGCGGTACAGCCCTAACAGCAGGATAATTACTAGATTTATTCATCAAACAAAATCACGCCTTCTGGGAATGCACAGTGACTCTGGTTTTAGGACTAATAAAGACATTTTTCACCAAAACTCAAGTACTAATTTGCTCAATAACTAGCTGCAATAAGCTTTTATGGAAGCACTCAAAGAAAAGGCTTGGCACTAGAGGGCAGATAATTAAAGGTGCAGTATCCCCATACAAAAGGCTCTGAACAATTCCCTGAACATATTAAAATTTAATTGTTGAATGTTAATTGAAAAAAAAAAATAAATCACTACTCTGTTCTCTCTATTTCAGTAATTATTCTTCTCATATCGAAAATATGTCTCTACACAATAAAAGAAAATCTCTAGGATTCTTAAAAATTTTATTTTAATTGATTTCCAGTAACAGCAGGAAAACATAAAGGAAAGCAAAACTCTCAGATATTTGATGTTATTACTCAATAAAGTAATAGAAATATTTGTAGAAGGATAAAGATGCAAACCACTACACTTCAGTATGTGCACATAAGTAAGAAACTTTTAATAATAATATTTATATTATTGAAAAAAAAAGCCTGACAATGTTAAATAAAAACACAAATCTCACAGTCAATATAGATTGTGATCTGAATTCTTACAGATTTAAAAGTCTGTGGAAGTTTTATCACCTACATCTCACTCCAGCCTTCCCTTGTACTTCTTGCTCACTTGTTCTTAATTTTAGTGCCTGTCCTGAACTTCCACAACTTAGGAACTCAAGATGTTCTTGAGACATTCGTGGTCATGAGAGTCAAGAATAACTTCATCTTCTAATTTCCCAGGAAATGATGAGCACCAGTCAGGCAACAGACATACATGCTCTGCATGCATGCTATCCTCAGACTCTTGCTGTTTGGGACAGGATGGGTATTCCCTGAGGTGCTGAGCTTTCACTCTACCAAAGTGCTACACGGCCCTAGGCCGAGTCTGCTGCAGAGAAATGATGAACTACACAAAATGCAGACTTTTAAACTCGTATTTAATTGTTTAATGTCATGGCTCTTGGTAGAGCATTGTTGCTTGAAAAATAAATTGGGTAATTCAATTAAATGGCTACAGAAGATACATCATATCAGATGTAGAAAGGCACTAACCCCAGCTTGAACTTGACGTCCCACATCGCTTCACTTATTTGACAAATGGATTCTTGAAAATAATTGAAACACATGGCTGCCAGCATAGGTCAATAATACTCTTTTGCCATTCAGCCTCTTAACAGCTTCCATTTTTTCTTGCACTGTGCCATTCAGGGCAAAGATTGCATTTGCCTGGTAAATCATGCAAGCATTATTACTAAAATGGGACTAAATGCAATGAAAATGGACTACATAAAAGTAATGGCACTTAAGTAAAAGGAAGACCATCTACTAGGGCAAACACTAAATGTCAGAGTTAAATACTATATGACATTGCCTCCATTATAAACTTGTATTATAGATGTAAGAAGGCAAACTCACTAACTATACACACACCACCATTTGCGTAGCTACTCTAACGGTATTTACAAGTAAGGAAGATATCTAAGAGAAGGCTTAGATATTCAAGATATTCATTTAGATAATCATTTCAAGATATTTCATGTATTTTGTTTGCATTAAGCATTGAATATACAAAAGTGTAGTATGTTACAGATGCAGAAGAGGTGTGATTATTTTCCCAGCATTGATTTACAACATGCAGTAGAGGTAGAGAACCACAGCTGCTTGGACGGAGATATTCTGTCAATGTTTAGAAAAGTCCTTGGAATTACAGATGTATTAATAAAAAAAATGCTCAGAAAAGTGAGCCATGTTTACAGGGGTTCCAAGGAAGTTCGTCAGTGTCTGGAAGATCAGCAGCTATGTGTATACTTTATATACATCAGCAAGAGACTGAAATTTGTGAGAGTAAACTTCAGGTTTTTTTAGGAATTGTTGGATGAAATTTCCATAGGACAAGGGGGAATGATTTTAAACTAAGACTGTGGAGGTTTATGTTAGATATTAGGACGAAGTTTTTCATGCAGAGGGTGGTGACACACTGGAACATGCAGCCCAAAGATATTGTGGTTGCCCCATCCATGGAGGCATTCAAGGCCAGGCTGGATGTGGCTCTGGGCAGCCTGGTCTGGTGGTTGGCAACCCTGCACGTAGCAGGGAGGTTGAAATTAGATGATCATTGTGGTCCTTTTCAATGCAGGCCATGCCATGATTCTATGATCTCCTGGGAATAAATCCTTAGAGATAAAGGAGTGGAACAAAGCTGGCTACTCTTTAAGTATGTCATTTTGAGATCTCAAGAGCTCTCCATTCCTCAGAACAAGAAAGCAGGCAGAGGAGGCTGGAAACAGGTACAGCTTAGCAAAGCTGTACTTTGGTCAAACTGTTCAAACTCTGGCAAAAGAAAGGCAAGTACAGATAGTGGAACAAGGACCTGTCAAGTGGGAAGAATATAGGATTGCAGATATGGGATTAGGAAAGCCAAGATACAGATAGAACTGACCTTGGTGAGAGATGTTAAAGTAACAAGGGATTCCACAGGTAAGTCAGAAGAGTAAGGCCAAAGAGAGCATAGCCCTCTGCCAAATGAGAAAGGAGAACTGGATACAACAGATTTGGAGAATACTGAGGTACTCAGTGAGTTCTTTGCCTCTGTCTTTACTGGCAGCCAGGATTCCTCATATCCCTGAACTTAAACCTTTAGGTGAGAGCTAGGGAAGCAAACTTCCACCTGCTGTAAGGGCAGAGCAAGATAGAGTGAGTCACAAGACTAAACATGTATGAGTCCATAGGGTCAGATGACATTCATACCAGAGTCCAAAAGCAGCTGGCTGATGTGGTTGCTGAGCCACTCTCCATCATGTTTGAAAATTGGCTGTCAGGTAACGTCATTTATCTGAATTTGTGCAAGGCCTTTGACATAGACCCCACCACATCCTTGTCTCCAAATTGGAGAGATGAGGTGGACCACCCAGTGGACAAGGAATTGGTTGAAAGGCTGAAGACAGATGGTAGTGATCAATGGTTCTACGTTCAGGTGGAGGCAAGTAATGAGCAGTGTTCCCCAAGGGACTATCTTGGGACCAGTGCTCTTTAACATCTTTATCAGTGACATCGGTGATGGAATTGAGTGCAAGTTTGCTGATAAAATCAAGCTGAGTTCTGTGGTCGACACAATGGAAGGAAGGGATGCCATTCAGAGGGACCTCAACAGACTTGAAAGGTGACCGCAGGTAAATCTAATGAGGTTCAACACAGCAAAGTGCGAGGTTTTGTACTTGGGCTGAAGGAATCCCAGGCATCTATTCAGACTGGGAGGGTGATTCTGTGAGCAATCCTTGAGAGCAGTCCTGTTTCTCTCTACACTGCCCTCATGAGGCCCCAGCTGGAGTACTGTGTCCAGGTCTGGGGCCCCCAGTGCAAGAAAGACAGGGTACTGAGGAGGGCCTCAAAGATTATCAGGGGCTGGAGCACCTTCCCTATGAAGACAGGCTGAGGGAGCTGGGTTCGTTCAGCCTGGAGAAGAGAAGGCTGTGGAGTGACGTAATTGCAGTCTTCCAGTACTTAAAGGGAGCCTACAAACAGGAGGAGAGTCAACTCTTTACAAGGGTAGATAATGACAGGACAAAGGGAATGGGTTTTAAGTTGAAGGAGGATTTAGGTTAGATTGCAGGGAGAAGTTCTTTAACAAGAGAGTGATGAGGTGCTGGAACAGGCTGTCCAGAGAGGTTGTGGATGCCCTGTCCTGGAGGTGTTCAAAGACAAACTGGATGGGGCCGTGGGCAGCCTGGTCTAGTAATAGATATGGAGATCTATGCCACACAACAACACCTACCTCTCATCTCCTAGATAAGTCAGAATCTTATCACAAGAATTGCCTCAGAAAGCAAGATTTGAGCCAAAAGTAAAGGAGTTTGTCCTGGGACTGGTACTCTAACATCTTTATCAGTGACATAGATGATTAATTGCACCCTCAGCAAGTTTGCTGATGACACCAAGCTGAGTAGTGCAGTTAATAAAGCAGAAGGAAAGGATTCCATTCAGATGGACCTTGATAAATTCCAAAGGTGGACCCTTGTGAACCTAGTGAAGTTCAACAAACCAAAGTGCAATGTTTTGCACCTAGGTTCAAGGAATCCCAGATATGTATGATATCTGAGAATGACTTAGCGGTTCTGGTAGATAAAAAACATAACTTGAGCTAGCAGTGTGTGCTTGCAACATGGAAAACCAATTGAAACCTGGATTCCATGACAAGTAAGGTTGCCAACAGGGCGAGGGAGGCGATTGTCCCCCTCTACCCCATCCTTGTGAGATCCAAGCTGGAGTACTGTGTCCATGTCTGGGGCCCCCAGCACAGGAAAGATGTGGAGCCTTTGGAGAGGGTCCATACAGAGGATCACTGTCAATGATTTGGCATTCCGTGACTACCAAGGTGGAGTGATTTAGCAAAATCCATGCCTCCAGAAGGGAAATGGGGGACCCCAAAATAACTGAAAAATCAGCAGCAACAATCTGAGGAGAAACAAACTAATTTACTAAATATGGTATCAGAATGCAAGATAACACACTATAATAAAATATAATTAGAATTAAAGCTAATAAATCAAATATAATGAGAGAGTATCTGAAAGGTGGAAAGGCCTCACCATAACACTGAGATGAGATGTGCAGTCCATTTGAGCAGCAGGGAGGAGAACAGAGGAAGAAGAGCCCGCCAGGTGACATTGCCAAGGTTTATATCTCCTCTCTGACCTCAAAGTCCCCTGGAGTATGTAGTTCTTCTTCTCCTCAAGACAGGTGCCCAGAACTGGAGCATTAACAATTTAACTCCCAGTGCACTACATGATGTTATGATGTGGAATACCAATAACCAAAAATCATGAAACTATGACAACCACAAAGATGATCCAAGGGCTGGAGCAGCAGTCTATTGAAGACATGCTAAGGGAACTGGGCTTGTTCAGCCTGGAAAAGAGAAGGCTATAAGGAGACTTCATTGCATCCTTTGGATATTTAAAGGGAGTTCATAAACATGAGGGAAATCAACTTTTTACAAAGTAGACAGTGATGGACAAGGAGGGAAATTTAGATTAGATGTCAGGAGAAAGTTTTTTTGCAGAGAGAGTGGTGAGGTGCTGGAATAGGTTGCCTAGGGAGGTTGTGGATGCCCCTTCCCTGGAGGTGTTTAAGACCAGGTTGGATGGGGCCCTGGGCAATCTGATCTAGAACTTGATCTAGAGAAACCTCCTTCCAGTAGGGGTTTGGTACTTGATGATCCCTGAGGTTCCTTCCAACCAGAGCCATTCTATGATTCTATGATATGATTCTAAGACTCTGTCTTCCATTCTCACCCTTTAAAATCTTTAATTTCCCCATGTCTGTGAACCCACAGTTTTTTCCTTCAAATCCCACTTAGGAGAAATTAATTTCTAGCAACCTTTTGCCACTAAGCTTCTCACTCTGACTTTGGACTTAATATAAGATTTTAGTAATACTAATTCAATTACATAGCATTATGCACAATATTCCTAACTTAGATCTTGCGGGGAAAAAAAACCCAAAACTATATTTTTGTCTGCCCTTCTTTCAGCAAGACTGCAGAGCTTTTATGCTTCTTACCTATGTTATCACCACTTTTGCATATTCCATAAGTAGTAGTGGCACTTGTGCATCTAAGAAATCTTGCTTAAGTTGAACAAATTTCAGCACAGCTTCAAAACACACATAAAGATGATATCACAGTATACCTGACATTGCAAAGCTAATTCAAAAGAACCTTATTTTGTGTACACACACGTGTGCACACACATGCACACAAAGAATATCAATAAATAGCAAACAAATTATTAGAAAACATTTTCAGAGACTGGCCAAAAGTAAGGAAAAGTAAGGAAAAGATCTATCTCTAAATACAATTATAGCACTTTCATCCTAACAAGACATTTGAGGTTGAACACATTGGATTCTGCCATTAGCACAGTGGCCTTATGCCTAGGACAAGATCTTTATTTTATGTAATATTTACTGTAGCATAACAAATAACATTTTCCTGGATAGCACTTCCACAAGCAGTCCTGAATCCTCCAAAATTTACGTCTGCCAGCAGCTTTACCAATTTGTAGCTCATTGCTTAAATGTCTGTTTTCATGCTGTTTTAGCTCACACAAATCAGAATGTGTTTTGTCCAGTTGAGGTTCAGAAGGTAAACAATACTTTTTCAGAACAAAATATCTCCACTTTCAAGAAAGAACTTTCTAATAAATGTCTCCCACTTATGTGCCATCACTATTTTAAAATAAACCTGAATCAACACCAGATTGCAGAAAACTGTATCAGAAGCATAAACAGCCTCACATTCTACTTGTCTTTCATTAACTTACTCACTGGCTTTTGTCTTTAAAATGATTACCAAATTGTTAAGCACTCAGAAATACCTTCTGCCATTCAGTGTTGGGATGAGTAGGAAGCAGTGGTCAAAGATTCCAGAAAGGAAAGTTTGAAAGACCAACCACATAGAATCATACAAGGAAAATATGAAGTTGAAATTTTCTAGTAGTGCAACAGCATTACTTAAAGCCCTTTGTACACTCTTCTGTGATGTGTAGAATTCAGAAAGGCAGCTGTTACAGATGAAGGAATGAGAAAGGGCTGCTTCTAAACCTGTTCCTATGAAACCAAGCATAATTGCATATTTATCAACCTGGCTGTTTTTCACAAGTTTTCATCAGATAGCCAAGAAACAATTAACACAATCCATTATTTGAGAGGAAATTTTTAAAAAATAATTGTCCTCAGTATATTATAAATTAAAAGTTTGTTCTTATGTTTTATAAAATAAGATCAGGGTTTTGTACTATTACTATTCAAAATTAGCTTTGAACAGATTAATTGTGTTCTGGCTGCATATTTTTAAACTAGCAGCCAAATATATGGAGGGGCAGTGGGTGGTAGGAATTATGTATTTTGTTTGCAGGCTTACACAGGGAGTTTGATGGTTAGCGTAACCAGCCCCCAAGCAAAATTTCAGCATGGCATTTCAGAACTCTTAAGGCTTACTTTTTCCAATTAAGGATTATGGAAACAGGACTGGTGAGCCTAGAGGGTTTTGAATTGTGCTTGTAGAACATTAAGCAAACATGGGTATCTCCAGGCTCGCAAAGCTCTGATAAAACTATGTGTGTATAATTAGATCAATCAACAGGAAACATAATGTATGTCAAAGGTAGTTGCAAAAATACATCATACAGAAAATATTAACTACCCAGTAACAGTTAGTCTACTTGATTACTACCTATATTAAAATAATGCATCTTTGCAGGGCAAAATACAATTCCAGTCACAATAATATATTTTTATGTAGCTTTCTGCCAAACAATCTTCATGAACATTCTCATCTGCAAGCCAAATATCCTCAGCATGCCACCAATCAATTAGGTGTGTATTTATCCTTAAGTTTTTAATTTGTGTCACTTGGGATACAAGTCAATTTTCCTAATTAGAATATATCCATCATGATTAGAAAGTAAGCTTAGGCAAATTTATATTGGATTGGTTTAGAAAAAGATAAATTTGCATAAATTGTGTTGTATGCTAATATGATAACCAAATTGACTTTTCAAGGGTCAGAATTCAAAGTTTTCCATGCTAGCCTCTTAGATGATTCAACGTGTGCATATTGGAACTCTAAACCTCAGATTTTAGGAAAATATTCAGATTCCTGTGGTAGTAATGGAAGATAAGGTGGCATTTCTGCCAGTATTTCAAGTTCAATATAAATCAATAGATAAAGCATAAGGCCCCTCGGGAGTTTATTCCTGGATTCTAAGACAGAAATCATGTTAAGGGCTACTCTGTCTTAGTACTAGAAAGTGAGGAGAAAGAGTCGACTAATTCAACTAAATAAACTAGATGCTAAAGTTAGGCTACTCCTTCTCCAGCAAAAAAATCCAAGCTCACCACTGACTGGATTCATGCAGCAGTGGTGGCCATCCCACTTTGTGATGTGGCTCCCCCACATCCTAGGTGAACCTTCAAAATAGACCTAAACAGAAACCTCATTTATGTCTTAAGAACACCCAAACTGGGACCCAGGAACAGGCTGTGCACATGCACAGTGGTAAAGTCAGACTGCTCGCTGTCAGGTCTCTTCGCCAGTTGACAGCAGCACTAACTCTCTTCCTTTTTGACTCCAATCTTTACTTGTAGTTTCCAGAGTTCATGTTGCTAATATCTCTGTCCAGGATGGAATTAACCCAGTTCTAGTTGGAACTGCAGAACTTTACAAATTTGCTGTCCCTTGTTACTCCTGATTGCCCAACAAGCACCACTGACCATGCTGACCATCAAAAACACGTCAAAAACACAGTACTTTTTTTTCTTTTTTTTAATGTTAGTCCATGAAACGTTTTAAAACCTGAACTTGCTGAACCAACCCTAGACTTGATTTAGACAAAGAAGAAAATTCATTGCTGGATTGGATAAATACTGTGTATTTACAGGTAAAAAAGGTATTTAAAGGTAAAACTATGAATTGAGGAAACTTCCTTGAGGGAAGTTGAATGAGATACTCACAGAAAAATCTCAAGTTAAAAAATAATTTCTGGAAGACTGTCAGAATAGAAATGGTAGAGGTGTTGGCATCTGAAGTTAAATACTCAATAGGATGGTAGCAAAATAAAAGCCTGTTGCTGCAGAGAGTGCTATTATGAGACTTAGATTGAAATGTCTTTTTACAATGGAAAAGTTTGACTATAGAGCTCACAAGATTTGAATAACATAAATTTTAAATTGGTATTGGTATCTGCAATAGAAATAATCTGCAAATGACAATAGCCCTCATGACTGTGTTGTATGAATTAGGCTTACATTATATGAACAAGGAAAAGACAGTCAAGTAAGGTAGACAGTAGCTTTGAAGCTACAGGACAGCTAGTAATGTTGTGTTTCTCATTTAAAAATGTCTCCAGGTGAGCATATTTGTAGAGCAATTGCAGCAGTTTCTACAGGAAGCGAGCCCTTGAATATGGTTGCAGACATCCATGAGAGCAAATGTGACATGCTGACTTCCATCAAGAAGAAATATATGTGACTTAATACAAGGACTTGTGTTTTTTTTTTTGTTTTGGTTTTGGTTTTTTTTTTTTTGCCTTTTTAAAATATATATGTATACACACACACACACACACACACAGCATTACATCTACTTTTTTGAACATGTTTGTTTAAAACAGTTAAGTGGGACAGGAAGTCTCCAAGGATATATCCATATTCTGAAAGAGCTAAAGAATCTTGAACTTAGTAACTTATCTAATTCCTGTAATTTACAGTGTTGTTTACTGCAAAACCCTTCCTCTACTATTGCAAAACTGAGTTAATAATTGGGTCGGCAGACAGTGGAAGCATTAATGTTAATTATTTCTTACTGACTTATTTCACTGGAGGCATTTTAATATTGTTTCAGTTATGCTAGAAATTGTTTAAATAGGATACTCTTTCAGTATGCCTTCAGAGGACAAGAAGCATCACCCGTCTATGATGGTTTTTCGCTGACACTCCTCTGAAAGATTCATATCTATCTTTTTATTTTGATCAAAATTATTGTCAAACTGTTATGATAGCTGCTTCAGCATTCCCTCAAACTTCAAATGTAGCAAAACTGTCTTACGATTCCATCACTGTTTTCATTAAGTTTCCCTGATTCAAACATCCTTTCTGGACCTCTCTGCCTATCTTGTCCTTCTCAGCTCTGACCACTTAAACCAGACTGTACGTCTGACCTTTGCATTACAAGTGGCAACTCAGTTAGCCTCATAGCTCCCACCCAGAGACTTGAAAGAGTACTAGAAGAAGGACATTATGATACAACTATACTAGAATAAATTAAAATCTAGCAGGGAATACTGTCAATTACAGTATGAACCTAAGAAAGGTTACCTAAGGAAGTGATAATTTCCCTGTACTGGGCACTCATAAGGCTGCACCTCAAGTATTGTGTTCAGTTTTGTGCCCCTTACTACCAGAAAAACTTTGAGGTACTGGAGCATATCCACAGAATGGTAACAAAGATTTGAAGTGTCTGGAGCACAAATTTTATGGGGAACAGCTGAACTAAGGGAACTGGGATTGTTCAGGTTGGAGAAGAGGACACTCGGGGGAGACCTTATCACTCTCTACAACCACCTGAAAGGAGACTGTGGTGAGATGAGGTCAGTCTCTTCTCCTAGTAACAGTGAAAGGATGAGAGGTAATGGCCCCAGGTTGCTCCAGGGAAAGTTCGGGTTGGATATTGGGAAGAATTTCTTGTCTGAAAGAGTGGTGAGGCTGGAACAGGCTGCACAGGGAAGTGGTGGAGTCACCATTCCTGAAGATGATCTATGACACTGAGTGACATGATTTCGTGGATATGGTGATGCTGGGTTGATGGTTGGACTAGATTATCTTAGAAGTTCTTTCCAATCTTAATGGTTCTACGATTCTAATTAGCAACAAATGTCTTGGTTTGGAAAGCATAAGACATAGCTTTATCGGCAAATTACATGGAGATGGACATTCTACACTTAGTACTTTGACGAATTTTAATTTAAATGCTTGTTTGGAGCATAAAACAGGATCTCAGGATCTGTAGTGACATGTGTCCAACCGTAATCAAATATCTCCATATAAACAATAAGTCAGATTAGTGCTTTAGTACTTCAGGTATTTGAACTGTTGCAACACTAAAAATCTTATAATTTATGTGATATTTCTGGATGGTAGAAAGGCCTAAACTTTTCATTGTTGAATTCCCTGGTAGACAAAAAAAAAAAAAAAAAAAAGTATTTTATGTGTCTTCAAATTGAAGATTGCTAAATAACACAACGAAAGGAAAAGAATGCTTGTCTTTCCAAAACACTAAACAGCTGATGGACATGGCACTCTCTAGGAAGCTAAGAAAAAAATCTGTGGGAATTTCCTTTTAAAGAACAATTTCAAGCTGTGCATTCCATGCCGACAGAGACACTATGAAAAACAACTTGATTTGAAACATATCCCAGTGTACAAATAGGTAAATAAGGCTGCAGTTTGCCAGATCCTGCTTTTGTCCCACCTAATCAAACTTCTAATGGGCCTCAAGGAAAGGTGAGGAGGGACTGAATTTATGAGGGAGTGTGGTGGTAGGAAAGGGAAAATGGTTTTGCACAAAAGGAGGGGAGATTTAGATCAGATATTAGGAGGAAGTTTTTTATTCAGTGAGTGATTAAGCTCTTCAAAAAACTGTTCAAAGAAACTGTGAATGCCCCATGCCTGGAAGTGTTCAAAGCCAGATTGGATGGGCCATTGGGCAGCCTGAGTTGATGGGTGTCCACAGTAGCAAATGAAACTACACTGGTAAGAGAGAAGCTGGAGTACATTTACTAGTAGAATATAATGATTTTAAAAAGTTTAATCATAAATAAGACAGCAATTTAATAAAATTTGTGAAGGCAAAGTATTGATTATATACAGCACAGAGGACACACACAATCAACCAGGAGCTGAATTGGGAGACTAACTACAGACACATGAAGCCTAGATGTGCCTGAATCTCTTCCTGATCAACTGGGTCAACGGTTTATGTCTGCAGGATCGTATGCACACAGTCAATCTAAGATACAATCTTAGCAAAGCTTAACAAACTGTAAGTCAATAACTAAGGATCTGAATCAATATGGAGTCTTGCTATCAAGGTGCAAGGGATCTCTGTATGGAAGTAACTCCGTGAGATGTCTCCTGCTCAAAAAGGGATCTTGTCTTGCTGCCAGCTACCACACCAGGATCTCCAGGAACCCCTGAGCTGCTCATTGTTTCAGAGTAAGATGACTGACTCATTCTCAGTTTTTTGGTGCATGCTCAATTGGTCCTCAGCTGTTAAACCAGGTGTCTGCCACCAGTTCTTGCACCACAGTTTGAGGCAGACTTGTGGTGTTGTGTACATAAGGAGGAAAAAGAGATCAGGTTGTAAGCAGACAGAAAGTTGAGTCTGTAGATTTCCATAAACTTCATCTATTTCCAGGATAACAGTGAAAGGTGAGAAATATAAGCTCAGGGTTAAGCTTCAGGATGATGAGCATGAGGATCACAGTGCTGAAGATGAGGAAATCAGCAAACCTTATTTGACCTTTCAGTAACACAATGAAAATCTATGGAAATATAAATGGCATTGTGATAGACTACAAATTGGGCAACAGTGTTTTGCTGTTCATAAGAACTTTACTTTTGTGTGTGTTAAAGCAAGTTGCTTCTTTATTTTGCAGATGGCAACAGAATTTTTCAGGGACTCAAGAGCAAATCAGCAGCTGCCACTAAGAAAGTGTTGTTTTAGGAAAAGTCATGTGTGCAAAGCAGCTGAAAAATTGCATCAGTCAGGCAATCAAAAATGTTGTAATAATATAATAGGAAAATGTAAGGGGAATTTCAAAGTGCTTTACAGAAAGGAGAGTGAACATTCAGTGACTTTCAAAAATTCTCTTGAAATGGAAATGCAACATACCAACTATCCAGCCAGACTTGAGATAAAATTGTCTGACCACATTTCTAATACAAGAAAAATTAATAAAGCTAATATTGAAATTAGTATTTTGATAAGTAATGTGACCAAGGAATAGACTGCTCCAAGCAAGGAAACACAATTTCATTAGACCCCAGGGATTCTGCATGCTGATAACTTCAGTCAATCAGAACATTGCCTATCACTGCTGTGACCATTTTAAACACCTTTTCTGTCACCACAAGACACCATGATTTCACTAACAATGACTTCCATGTCAATAGGGTATAGAACTGGGACTGCAGCACAATGCCTGGAAAAACATCTTCAGCTGATTATGTGGTGTTACACTGATCACGGGCTACAGCCTGCTCTGGGAAACATCATGCGGAACAGTCTGTATTTCCCCTTACATCCTCCACAAAGTGCAAAATTGCAGTGCAGCATCAAGTGCCCCCCTTGACCTGCGTCAGCCATGTTATGAGCATTTACTTCCAGTGTTGAGTGTGTTGTCAAATCATACCCCCTGAAACAACAGTTCCACTTCGCTAAGACATTCCAGAGAAACAGAAACTGATCCAAAGGAAGTGCAAGGTATGACACACTGTAACATGTTGCTTGGCACCAGCATGGCATTACATTGGATGCTCAGATTGAACTGGAGGAGTTGTCACTCAAGCTGCAAAACAATCTGTAATGTTAACTAATGCCAGGTGAGTGGGTGCGAGCTGCAAGGAGCCGAGGCAGAAGCACTAGGGTCAAGTTCTGTGCCCTATAATTTCCCATTTCCCGCTGTTTTCTTCATGCTCAGAGCACTAGTTTACTGAGGGATGCAGAAGGAACAGCATTAATTGCAGTCCTGCAGAATGAGGGTAAATAATACGTTATTCCAGTTTGTGCTGTTGGCTCAGAAAATCTGTAAATTATCCAGTTGTGTTCATATGACTAAGAAATTTTGCTTTCTTAAATACTATCAAACACAAATGTTTTTATAAAAGACTGTGCAGACAAATTACATTTTAAATATATTATATGAATATATTATATCAGAATTTTATATCACCTGGAATGCATAAATCTCCAGATATGCCAACAACTCATCTCCACTCACAGTCTCAGGTAGCAGTTAGCCAAAGATTCAGTAGATTAAAACAAGCAGGTTGAGTTTAATCAGCTTTTAACTAAGATATTGAATTCTGGATTTACCCTGGCAGTTCATCAGGTGGCAGGTTCCTCTCCACATTATTACGAAAACAAAGTTGAAATGTTGGGTTCCTCAGCATTAGTGCTAGCACTTAGTTAAGTTTCCAAACCAGGTAATGACTGAGTTTGCCCATTCTTCCTTAAACAAATTATTTATGTGCTCTAAATCAGCTGTTTGTTTACTTTGTTGTTTCTGCTTGTTTTTAAACTATTGAAAATACCTGTGACTCAGACTAGATATACTTTCATTTCCGTTACTTTATCTCTGCACGTGAAGCAAAAGAGAAAGGAAATTCCAAAGATAACCCTTATCAAAAAGACCGCATAGATCCTGAGAAGCAAGAGTTTTTGAGCATTTTCCAAAGCTTTTCCCCTTGGCTTCCCACTTTCTGTGTCCTTTACTAGTCAACATATTATATGTTGGTGGAAGAAGCTTCCTAAGCAGATGTTACTTCTGAGCACTTTTTCCACTTTTTTTCTTCACATCTTTGTATATCTGCAGAGCAACATAAGCATTTTTTTTTCTAAAAAAAAGCTAAATTTAACATTTTCTTCACACGGGCAACACTGCCACATTGGAGTGTTAACTGCTCCTAAATGCTTCTGTAGCACATTTCCTGCCAGACTCCTGTAGGAGGTATGGTGATATGCAGCAGTTGAACATCAAATATGTTAGATCTATCATCTGCGTTGGATAACCATGAACAAGTCATGACATAATAGGGCCCATATAGCAGCCTCAGTACTTCTTACTTGTTATTCATTATAGAGGTGTCTCTAATTATTTCATAATATTAATTTTCAAGTTAAAAAATGTACTTATTCTAAATAGAGTCTAATAGTGGAAGAAGTAACATTGTATTTTCTTAAAAACAGAAGTTTGATTAAACAAAAATGTCTTTACATACTATGCATGAAGTTGATCACACATCATGGAAAGAAACGTGATACTTTTTTCTTTACTTTCAAGGTATAAAGCATTGCACAACTCTTAGGATTTAGCAGGATGTGTGGAGCATTCTGCAAATATTACTAGTAGCAATTGTTTTTCCAGTTCTCTGCTGCAAAGGAGAGTTTTCCAGATAAAGTGTTTGTGATCTGAGTTAATTCAAACCACAGACACAGACCAAACTTATTTAATTGTTTTTTTTAAAAAAACATGCAGAAGTTCCTTAAAGAAGAAAAGTAAGTGTACTAATATCACTAAATGGAGGTACCTGAAGTAAAAAAACAAAGTATAATAACCAACTCAACAAATGTTACAAAAAATAAAATAAAATAAAGTAAATCACATTTTTAACTGAATTTCTTGTAGAATTTAAACATGTAGGCTCCATTTATTTTTTTATTTTTATGTGTTTTATTTTTGCTTTTTTTTTACTTTTCTGACATAAGTACTGTGAATAGGCATGGAATAGGCTGGAGAATTACAGTAAACTTTTAAGCATTTAGAGGTAGAGATGGAAATAAAATAATCCTATTATATATCCTATATTATAATCCTAAATTTCAGTTTTTTTCTAACAATCCTTGCGCTTCTGGAAGAAGAAAATTAGATATCTGAATAGATTTTTTTTTTTTTTTTTTTTTCAGGCTTTTACTTGTTTACAGCTTCCCTAAACACTATCATAGTTTAGTATTTCACAAAAGAAAAACAAACAGTTTTGGCCACAGTATTTCCAGTTTGTGTGGTGACAAAAAGAAAAATCAAAGCAAAATAGGTCAACTGACCCCTAGAACTGCCAAATGCACTTGAAATAAATTGATAAATCTTACTAATGCTGCTTAATAAGTATTTCTTTTTACTCTAGTTTAGCAAGGAAAATAAGTTTTAGATAGCTCAGGTGACTATATGAACCACAGAACAGTCTTACATTCTACGTGGCATTGAACCCTACATAATGTTTCATAACTAGCCTAATACAACATTAGTGAACTGCAGCTAACAGCTAGAGTTACAACATCAACTGCAGTAGAAAAGAAGAGCGCTTTACCTCCTTTATCTAATACATTTGTTTGCCAGCTATGAAAAATTGAAATCAGGAATCTGTTTGGATTTTTTCATATGCTTCTTGATATTGATAGCAAGGAGCAAAGGAACGCATATGTATTTTTTGGTTAGTTAGTGCCTTTCAGATGCAATTCTTGCAAGTTTAAACCACAATTTTTACCACAAAAAAAAAAAGCTGATCTACTGTACACAAACCAAACAATCATCAGGAAATGTTAGAACTAGAAAGTTAATTAAATCTACAGGCTGCTCTCAGAGCTGGGGGCTAATTTTCAAGTGCAAGTCATGACTTGAATCCCTGCTATCTGTGAATTAAGTACTCTATGTATGATCCTAAATAGAAGATACTAGCATGATACTAAATCGTGAACTGAAGTGCCATTCAGGTAACAGCTTCCTGCAAAAACCAAAAGAGGGTTGATAATATTTTCAGCTTCTTACCTTGAAATTTCAATTTCTTTTAAAATTGTGCCATCAAAACTCTAGTCTGCAAGTTCTATCTCCAGGATTACGAGAAGAAATAGGCTAGTAGGTGGTATGTTGACAGCAGGTTCATTTAATCAGTTTCATTACCTGAATGACAAAGTGGTTTCACCTACAGAGTCTACCTTTACTACATCAATTCACTCAGATAAATATAATCTGCCTTTTTTTTCTCCCAAGGGAAAGTATAAAATATATATATTTTTTTAAATAGTTGAAACTCATTACATAGATGTCAATAATTATGGAAAATGAAGCATTAACAGGCCTGTAAGAAAGAACTAAGTATTCTGACCCTAATCTGACACCAAACACACATAACAGTAACAGAAGGAGTTACTTAAGTAGTCTACAGAGTTTTAAATAATGAAACCCTAGTTTCCTATGGTCTAAAGTCTCTTTCTCTATCTGATCCTTCACCATTTATCCTTTTGTAGGGCACTCAAACCAAAACAGCATCGAGTCTATCATATGCTGACTGGTTGTTTGGTTGATTCAAAACTGAATGGCTAACATCAGAGCTTTCCCAGTCTTTAATTTGCTGTAAAGCACTTGAAGTTAGATTCCAAAAAGCTGTGGTCAAACAATGCATAATTTGCTGGTTTTCTCTCACAGCTCTTCCAAGATATTTATATCAGTAACAGTAATATAGAGACCATATGTAATTTTTTCTTGCAGTTTGTAGAAAAGTTATTGGATATCTTGGAATTCACAGCCTAAAACATAGCATTCTTCTTTCTTCCCTAATTACTTAGTACACAGTATGAGTTACATGTAATAAGCAGCTGTGTATCTGTCAGCCTTAACAGTGACTCAGTGGATACCACTGGGTGGTGTATGCTGGATATCGAGTCTTATAATAACTGTTTAAACCATTAACTTGAGTTTGTGTTTTTGTTTAAAATGTCTCTGGCAACTCTTATGATGTCAGTAAAGGTAACTGAGAACATGCAGAGAGGAGAAGAGATAGGTTGTGAATCATGCAAAACTAAATGTAAAGGTTCTTGTTCACAAAAAGCTGTCCAGATCAAAACAGGATTTATCATTTTTTAACTTATCGTTATTTATAACCAGCTAATTTATATCATGGTGATGGTAGACAACAGGTAAAGAAAGAAGGAGGAAATAATTTTTTATAGAACTACGTCTGCAAAAATTCAAAACCACTTTATATTAACATTGTGGATTATGAATGAAAATAGATACTGAATCTTTACAATCAATTAATGCCGAGAAGATGATTAATAAAAAGAAGACATTAAAAATTTTCAATTAGGTAATGGCTGCCTAACTTATTGTGATGTCCATTTATAATGTGATGAAAACATTGTTCCAACCATCCATAAGATGCCATTCCATGGCATTTGCATTCCTGTAACAAAAGACTTCATTTTCCTGAAACATGTTGTGACCTGGCCTCATTAATTCAGGAAAAAGAAAATACAATTAAAGAAATCTTCAGGGGTTCTAAAGTCATCTGAATTTTGTGCTAGTTAATGACATGCTGTATTATTAGCTTACCTTAATCCTGTTACTTTACTGTGTTATATATTAACTATTCACATTTTAATCCCAGTGTTTTACTGTATTTTCACATTGAGAAATTCAGATGGAGATTCAGAAGAACATACATGTTTTGATGGTTATATCATGAAAGATAACCACACTTTCTGGTAACATCAGCGCAGTCACTAGGACTAACATTAAAACAATTCCACTTCAAAGTTTTCTCTAAGTATCCATCATGACTGTTTTATGAGATGAAGTCAGCAGACAAAACAAACAATTTTATCTCTCACTGAGAAAAACAGAAGAAGCAAAGCAGTCATTTATGTCATAGATAATTGTTACATAAAGCCAATGTGTTTGTATTCTAGTTTTAAATTCACTTCAGTCTTTTTGGCTAAATCCTTGCTTTAAAATTCTCTATGTGGTAATGTTTGCAGTTCCTGTTAACAGGTTACTAGTGTCCTGAAACCATTTCCTTTTACATCTGATATGCTTAGCAGTTTCTATCACTTCATTAGTAGGATTGCAATCTTGTATAAAATTTTTATTAGCCACTAGCCTCTGTATGAAAGAAACACACTTCATGACAGCTATTGAAAGAACATAATGTGATAGTTTTACAAATAAATATAAACGTCACATTTCCATTCAAATAAAAATAAAATACTGTCCTTGTTACTGGTTTATAACTAATATATATCTACTGTGTTTAGCAGCAGTCCAAACAATATTAAATACTACTGCTATATAAATTTAGCAGCTTGATATAAAACTAGTACTTTAAAATGTCTTATTACTTAGCACTAAACTTATGTGCCACATTCTCTGTGAAGTCAGTAAGCAAATTACTTGCGCACAAAAACATGGACAACAGTTAATGCATCTAATTTTAAATAATTATAAAGAATCACAATATTTGGTTTTCAATGTGATTGTTACATGTTATTGACAAGGCAAAATAACCAGTTGCAGCGTTTGGCCGATGACATATAATAAAACATCCTTTCAGTATGCATTGCTGCATAGTTTCTAGAAGATTATAAACAGTAGCGTGATTCAATATTAATATGTATGAATTAATTCAAAAACTTTATTGTCATATTAATGATTTAAGGGGTTGTTTGTTGAGCCTGATCAATTTATGGATTTAAACATGTAGGAAGGTTCCTGTTACTTAGTCAGCTTCCTTTTGTTATATCAAGAAAAGTAATTTTAATGGAAAAAAGCACAACAGAAGATGATTGATTGTCTGCTTTTGTCATGGAGATGAATTATTGCAGAATGCAAACATTAAAAAAAAAAAAAGAAAAAAAAGAACGCATTGTTCTATAAACTGTCCCTTGATTCTCTGCTCATTTTGGTGTATTGTTTGCAGACTGTCGCTTAGGCTAATACAAAATAATGTAATAAATATGGCATTTTGCTGAAGCAAAATTACTCACCAATGAAGCCAGGCTTTCAAAAAATCAGAGTGCTGGCCTGTGAGCTACGTATGAAACATGCAATATAATCTGTGCCAAAAGCAGAGTAACACAAAGTTTTCACAGCCATTATCATTACATTAAATTAGTAATAAGAGAATATAATGAAAGATGAAAAACTTTATTTAAAGCCATAATGGAAAAGCTGCTCACAAGCAACACAAATTAAAAAGCAATACATTTAATTTTAGACAGCTGGTGGAAATAATTATATTTTTACTTAATTGTCAGTAATTTGTAGATGAAGCCAATTTTTTCTGTTTGTTTTTCTTTTTTCTTTTCTTTTTGTTTTAATGATGAATAAAACTGTAGTCTTAGAACAGTCAAGCAAGTGATAAAAATGAAGACAATAAGAAAAGCAGTCATTGGGTGATCTAACTTAAAAGCACCAAATTACACAAGTTTGTATGAACCATCTCTGTCCATTGTCTTCAAATACTGGCCCATAAGCAAACATGACAATTCTTAGTGCAGAAGTTTTTCATATACTTCCACTTCCAATTAAAGATACACAATTTTAAAATAAACTCTCAGAATTAGTCTTATCTTGAAGGTCTCATGGATTTAAATGTAACTCATTTTAAAAGGCCTCTGCAGGATTCCTTTAGTTTTCATTTAATTATTATTTTGCTGAGTTCAATTTAGAAACAAAAATGTGGAGGTAGGGGAAAAAAAAAGTGGATAAATCTAGCAGTCATCTTTTTATATCTTTTTCTGATTCACTGCTACTGTGTTTACTTGGAGACAGAACACTTCATTCTAGATATAGCTATCACCTGGTTTTTGCTAAATTGCTGTGAAATTCTTGCAACAGCTGTTTGTTCCTCGGGAAACATTCGCTTCATATTGCTGCAATAAACTGATCATTGCCAATTAAATGCCCATTAATTGTGTAAGCAAGGATTACTGCCAGATGTTTACATTAGAAAGAAAAATATCCTTTGCTATTTATTTTCCAGTTATAACAATCGCTTTTCGTGCAGATAATTACATGAAAGTTTTTTACTTTTAAAGTATTCCACAAATTTGGGCTTGAGAATTAATAAAATACAGTTTTATCAGATTATTCCTTTGAAGGTTTCTAATATATTTTTACTACACTTGTAATTAAAACTGAGTGCTTTCTTTTAAAGGGGAGAGCACTACACACATTTTAATATTAAATTTACTTTTAGTGCTTACTGATAGATTTAAGTGTTCATGAATAATTAATTTACTTCTACAGGCCAACAGCTTTTTTCAAGAAATGTCCATACATAATCCATCATCCCCTGCTAACTTAAAACTTTCAATTCTTTACAATTCATAGAATCATTAAGGTTAGAAATAGCCTGTGAGATCGTTTAGTCCAACCATCAGCCCACTTTTACCATTTTCACTAACCATGTCCTCAGTGAAATCAAGAAATCCACACATTTCTTGAACACTTTCAGAGACTTCCCTGTGCAGCCTGTTCCAGTGCTTCAATACTCTTTCAGACAAGAAATTCTTCCTAATACCCAACCCAACCTCTCCCCCCAGTCCAACCCGAGGCCATTGCATTTTATCACTGTTACCCAGGAGAAGTCATTAAACTCACCTCACCACAACCTCCTTTCTGTTAGTTGTAGAAAATGATAAGGTCTCCCCTGAGCCTTCTCTTCTCCAGACTGAACAATCTCAGCTCCCTTAGCTGCACCCCACAAAACTTGTGCTCCAGACCCCTTACAGCTTGGTTGCCCTTCTCTGGGCACACTCAAGGGCCTTGATGTCTTTCCTTTTCCAGAGATTATGGTAGAAATATCTGACAGAGATCTTTATCCAGGATGCTTTGTAAGGGTGTCTCTTATCATCTTAAACATTAAATTTTAAATAAGAATATACCAACAGGCTGTAGGAACATGTTCTACAGTCTCATTTCTGAGCGATGGTTAAAATCCTTTATTCAGACATTGAAAGCATGTCTTATAATGTCCACGGGGCCAGGCCCAAGTTTGAAATAGCATACAGCCTAAAATTAATATGCCTATATAAACTACATATATATATTACAAATAACTCCAATTCTTTCTGATGCTCTTCACAAGACTTGTTCCCCAGACCCTTCCCCAGCTGGCATGGAGGATTCCTGGGGGAGGCCTGCTCTTGGCTCCCAGACATCTGGACTTTCAGGCACAACAGGACACTGAGCAAAAGGCAGTGTCAGTGTTTGTGTGCAGCAGCTCAGAATGAGGTTCAAGCCTGAACTTAACTAACCATCTGAATGTAACTCCCTGCAGCTGCCCTCAGGGGCAGCTCTATTTTGAATAGGAACGACACTTCATGTGGAGCAATCACTTTTAGTTTTATTGAGAACCTGTGTAAACCCCGCTAGAGGCTCCGGGGGCGCTGCCTCTTGCATGGCGGAGGACCGCGCTGGGCGCTGCCGGCTCGTGCGGCGCCGGGGCCGCCCAGCTGAGCGCTTCCTGCCCCGGCCCTGCTCGGAGGGACCGGCTGCCTCGGCACCCGGCTCCTCGCTGGGCTGCTGCCGCTCCCGGGGGCTGGGTGCGGCGGGGAGCTCGCCTGCAACCTCGCTGAGGGCCCCGCTGGATGTGCCGGGGAGCTCCTCGGCGTGGGGTCTCGCGGAGCTGCCGGAGGGCGCGGTGCTGGGGGCGACGGTATCTTGCGGGGAGGTGGCAGGGTCGGACGGGGTCCATGCGCCGTCCTCCTGCAACTGGGCAGCGCTGGGGTCTTCAGGGCCGTTCTGCTGCTCCTGTGCAGTGCTGGAGTCTTCGAGGCCCAGCAGTCTCCGGGCCTCCTGGACACACAGTCTACGGATGGCTTCAATGATGATCTCAGTGAATGGCATCGCAATGGGTCCCAGCATATTCTGTAAGCACTGCACCAGGGCACCTCTGTCCAGCCCCACCTGGCACAGTTGTGACACGATGGTGTGCTTTAGCCAGTTGATTTGCCACTGGCACAGCACGTGGATGTGTGACAACTGCTGCTCAAGCCAGGGCAGCACTGGGTCAAGGAGGTCTCGTCTGAGCGTGAAAAGTGCTGCCCATTCCTCCGCTAGGAGGCCTCCCACCCTCTCCGGCTCTGGAGCCGTCAGCTCAGGGGACGGTGGTGGAGGGAGTGAAACAGCTTCCTCAGCACTGTCAGGGCCAGTGGCAGTGATGGTGCCAAAGCTGACAGGCATGGGCAGTGCAGGCGGGGAGACGGTGCAGTCTGCATACAGATTGCCTCCCTGCACACAGACCCAAATGGTCTGCATGACTGTCCTGCACAGTGGGCAGCTGTTTCTCAGCATTGCCCACTGCACGAAGCAGGCAGTGCAGAACATGTGATTACATGGAATCACATAGGCGATGTCCTGCTGCACATCGCGGCAGACAGGACATATCCATGCCTCTTCTGCAGCCATGGTCTTCTTGCTGCAGGGGCTGGGAGAACCAAGGATGATGAGTGTCTCGCTCCAATTTATAGGAGGGAGAGGAGGTTCTTTTATTATCTATATGCCCGGCGTGAGATTAAGAAGCAACGGTTCAAATGTTGGTCCAACCAGTTTATTACAAATCTTAATCAGGGGAAATGGGGAAGGGGAGGACGGACACTATTATGAATTAGGGTAATGGGGGAAGGGAAGGAGGGCGATAGAAAAGGTAGAAGAAAAGAAGCAAGGGGTCTTTATAGGCAGCAAGAGGGAGATAGTCACCACCATGGATCCAGCGTGGTTCGTAGTTCTGTCTTTGATCCTCAGTAGCGGTGGGTCGTCAGGCAGAGTTGTCCTGTTGCCAACTACGACAACGACCATGGTGATGATGGCCCTTTTTCAATGCTTCAAAGTGGTTGAGTCAGCTGTTTTTGGAGTGACAGCTCAAATCCAAAGTGGTCGAATCAGCTCTCCTTTGAGTGACAGCTCAAACCCAAGGTGGTTGAGTCAGTTCTCCTTGCGGTGGCAGCTTTTGGCTCTGGGATCTCAGCAGGAACCTCCTTTGTTCTTATCTTTCTGGCCTTGCCAGCAGATAAGAGGAAGCAGGGGGGCACCAACTTGCATCTTGCCTTCGCAAGATACAATGGTATCATCCCCCAGCCTTCCGTTCTTAGCTGGAGCGGTTTGGCCACAGGCCAGATCTTCCACCAGTGAACACTCCTGAGCACTCTCTTCCGCTCTTCTACAGAGCAAGCAGCTCTGGGGGAAGGGGCTTGCAAATGTTCCCAAAGCGATATCGATTGTCACATAGTTAGCACCCATCAGTTGCCTCCTTGACAAGTCACTCAGAGTCTTATCACTAGAAAAACCTCAGGAAGCAAGCTTTGAGCCAAAAAAAAACTAAGAAGGATTCTCACAATGAGTTGTTCTCCTTCAACGCAGCTGCAGAGGTGGTGTCTTGCCCTGCAAGAGAAAGGGAGGTCACAGTCACTTGCTGTCGCAGGGTGAGAAAGTCTTCTGCAGACCCTCAGCACAAAGCCCTCCCAAGCCCATGACTGGGCCTTCTCATGCTCCCCGCTGGCACAGGGCCAGGCTCCCCACAGCTGCCCTGAGGGACCCAGGTGTCCCCGCACCACTCACCTCCGCTGCTGCGGGTGCGCTCAGAAGGGTCCCGGCTGCCTGCACTAGGCATGGCCAGGGAAACAAAAGCGATACTGCGGGGTCAGGCACTGAGATGCTGCGAGCAGCTCCAGGCACGACCCAGCACAGCACAGCCAAAACCTTGCTCGACCTTTTATTATATGATTTTATTATTTTATTTTACATAAAAGTTTTGATAAATTAACTAAGTCTTTTTGGACATTTTTGCTAAGGGATGTGATTTTTATTTAATTATTTATGTATTCTTATTTAGAGTTAGATTATTTATTCCTATTGGCTAATAAGTAATATGCCAGTTTAAATGTGTAAATGAAGAAATAAAGGGCTAGCAACAAAATTAGTGTACATTTACTGTTTACCTTTAACAAGAAATAATTTGAACAGAAATTATGACAGCTACCATACAGCTACAAACTGATGTAAACACTCAGCCTTCCAAATTTACAGTTATATTTAATGCACATGTACAGTAATCTATGCCCATACAAAATCTAAAATACATCTGTCAAATAGCCTCACAGGTGTGAAGGTACTCAGGGCAGGGAGGTGTCAGGGGGCATGTTTGATTGTGTTTATATATGTATATAAATACATTCACACATATATATGTAAGCAAACACATAGCATGCACATTTACTTCCTGTATACATGCACACAATAAATAACTGCTCAAAATAATAAAGACAGACAAAAACTGACAAGAAGGAATATTGCTTATTTCAGCATACTGAATCACACACCCCTTTGGAAGGTGATCACAGGACACACTGAGCTGCATAAGACATAAAGAAGCAGCATCTGGCTCCTTAAATATCTCCACAGGCACTTGTAATAGCACCTTTGAAGTCATCTGTGCATCTGTCACATGTTCAGGCTGCTTACTGTCTGCCCCAGCTGCGCACCATTTTGGTACTTTCAGATGATGAATATTCCAAAAATAAAATTTGGGAATGTCGCTCATAATATCATAACCTTTTAAAATTAATAAGGAGACAAGAAAATCCTTCATTCCCTCTTGTAATTTTGCTGTGTGTATTCGTGTTTCCTTTTTTCAACAGGACAAAACAGAACTGATGCTAACCATTGGAATTAGTAACTACTTCAGTATATGACTGTATTCTGAACAGCTTTTTCTGAATTCTGCATAACATTGCTCAATAAAGTAATTGTAGTTTTTCTTTCCAGTGACGTAAATCCTAACATTCAGCACTGTGGGTGTTCCAGTGGAAAAACTGCTACAGAAAAATATTCTTTTACTTTTCCCTCAGTATTTTATTAATTTAAAGCCCTTTGGAAAGCTAATAATGATTTAAGAAACAAGATCATTAAATACAGAGTGGAGAACAGTTGTAATATGTTTATATGAAATATGAACACTTTAGTCCAATTTCACCATCATGACTTTAAAGTGTCCCACAATACACTTCCATCTCATACACTCCTCCTTTTAAAACTGTGACAAATCAGCTGGTACATGAATGAGGAAACTAAAATTCCATTTTCCATCCTAATCAGCTTAAACATTCAGGGTTTTTAAGTAGATCACAACTAAGTTAGGTGATAAGATAACTTAGCAACATCTTCTGAAGGGGCAGAATGTAGCAGAAGGATCTTTCTTGAGGCTGAATTTCAGAGGGTGGGCAGCAGAGTGAAAAATGTTGGTACGAAATATTCCATCAAGTGGAAAATCAAAGAAAAAATGATCATCTCCTATTAATGCTGCTGTGGCTGAGGACAGACAGGCATTTTACCTGTTCGACTTAACTTTTAACTATCTTGTATGTGATGTTTTTACCTGCTGCTGATTTGACAACATAAGGCCAGGGCAGTGGGCAGTTCAGATTTTCATCAGAAAAGCTGTCCCATGAATTGGACCCGTGCCAACTAGGAGCACTTCTCTAGGACTTTCAAAAAGCTGTATTGGCTGATGTGGCTGAAGATGCACTGCTAAGTCTCAATGGCTTTTGCATTGGCATTGGGAGGTATTAAGGCCCTGCACAGCCATGCTATTCTCCTATGATGGCACACTCCCTTCTTTTCTCCTGAAACTGTGCTGGAAAACATTGTTCACTCCGATCTTTGGCCTGAGGAGGGTAATGAGAGATCCTGAGAGAGTAAAGCCTTCTGCCACATGCAGCATCCCTTGCTCTGGCACAGATGCATGGAATACTAAGCTCTGATATTCCAGGTTTAGTTCTAACTGCCAGTTGAGCTAATCTATTCAGTTATTAATTTCTCACAGTTATGTTTGTAAACATAACCTGTTGCACTTAACCCATGTGCAATTATAGGCTGTGGTTACTTTCCCTTGCATTTGAACCGTCTCTGTGTCCCTTACCGGGCTGACACTTAAAAAGATTTGTTTGGAGGATCGAGTACTGCGGTCTTGTATTTTTAACAAGTTCTTCCTAAACTTTGGGGATTTCAACTTTAATGTTACATTTTGGCCTTCTCCATTGTCAGTTGTCACCTGTTTCTCTGTCTTACCTGTTGCTGGGCTTGGGATGTACATTTCCTTTTCCCCGTTCTTTTCAGGATGATGCACTGCTGGAAGCCCTTCCCATTAGTCTCCACAGTGCTGCCAAAAAAACCCTCCAAGGGTGCTTTGGAGAACATTGCTGCAGAACTGCTTTCCAGCTGGGCACTCCCTCTATGCCATCGTGCCCCTAGCAGCTCCTCTCCAAGGGCAGGACTTTGCACTTCCACTTGTTAAAATCCACAAGGATCCTGTCAGGCCATTTCCCCAGCCTGCCCAGGTCCTTCAAGATGGTTACACACCTTTTTGCTGCATCAGCCATTCCTCCCAGTGCGGGATCATCAGAGGACGTGCTGAGGGTTACGCTCTGCTCCATCATCTAAATCATTCTTGAGGCTGATCAACTGGGTTGGATCCACTATTGGTCTCTGAGATGAATCTGGAGCAGTACTGCAGTTCTGTTCCCAAATTCAGGCAGACCAGCAGACCTACAGGAGTATGAGGGGACTGCAGGCATCTCAGCTTCATCTTGTGTACATGTTTGCCGAGAGCGTGCCCTGAGTCATCACCCAGTTACAGATGAATCTGCTTAATGGCATTCACTGCAGGTGCTGACAGTGCAAACACACTGCAGGTGCTTGCACTTGCTGCTGGTCCTGCTGGTCATAATATATCTGATGCTGCCATCAGAGCACCCTCTTTCACTTGTAGCCTTACTTCCCAGCCTTATTTCCCTCCCTCAGTTCTCTGCCTCATCTCACAATCTCATGTCCCACTCCCATGGCCTGGTGCTGTGAACCATACATTTCTAACCTCCCTGACATGAACAGGGACACCTCCTCTCAATGCAGGTTGCTCAGAGTCCCTTCTGGGCTGGCCTTGGATATCTTCAGGGATGGTGCATCCACATCTTCTCAGTGTTATAGTGGGGAATTTATTAGACTGTTAGTAAAAAGCTAGTATGTATTCTCCCATTGCTGCAGAGCTTGGTTAAAAATTCCTCACTGTCTTTTTGGTGCCCTGGTAGTGGAAGCTACAGTGAGGTCTTTCTGAAGCCTTCTCTTCTCCAGGGTGAACAAGCTCAGCTTCCTCAGCCTTTCTTTGTGCTCCAACCTTCTGAACTTCCTCATGGGCTCCTCCAGAGTTGTTCCAACAGTTATTCATCTTTCTTGTGCTGAAGGTCCCATTCCTCAGTGCATTACTCCAAGTGGGGTCTCATGAGGGCGGAGCAGAGGGGGACAATCACTTCCTGGACCTTGTTGTTCCCCATCCCTCTTCTAATGAAGTCCAGGATATGGCTGGCCTTCTGGGTTACACATACACTCTACTGGTTCATGGTAAGCTTTTCATCCTCTAGAACCCCAAAGTCCTTTTTGAATAACTCGTACCGCTGACTCATGTTCAGCTCAATTTCAGAGATCTTTAAATTCTTCCCACCAGACTCATTCTGCATATAGCTCATCTTCACTTTTTAATATTGCTGGTACCTTTTGTATTGACAGGGTCTGCTCCAAAACTAATATGTTGTATTCTTTTATGCTGACCCACAACATCAGAGGTGGATATTTGTGGTATGGCAGTAGAAGCTGAATCTTTCTACCAATATGCTGTTATGTTGTGATGCCATGCGACTGATGGCAGCAGAGGAGCAGTCTGACAAAATGGCATCTGACATGGAAGTGCAAATGAAGAAAAGGCATGTCACTGAATTCGTCCATACAGAAAAAATGACACTCGTTGATATTCATCAGTGCTTACTGAACATTTTTTGGTAACTAAGAATGAATGTGAGCAGTTAGGCAGTGGGTGGTGCATGACAGCAGTGGTGGCAGTAGGTCACTTCTACTGGAGCAAATGGTTACAAGTGCAGCATGCAAGCTCTTGTTCATGGCTGGGGAAAATGCATTGGTATGCATCGGTAATGGTGGTGACTATGCTGAAAAATAGTGGTCTGTAGCTGAGAAATTGATCTATCAGTGTTGTTTTACTCTTTGTATCTGTTGTGTTTTCCATGGAAATAAATATTAGACACTACATTTGGATCAGACTACATATATTGCATGCATATGAACTATCAAATAGAAGAGTACGAAGTACATTTGAGCATTATTGAAGAGACAGCAATTCACATTCTGATCATTTTCTGAAGTCATCTCTTGTTTGAAGGAAGAGGGATAGTTTCATACTAGATACTTTTATCCATACAGGATAAAAGGCATTTACTCTTAAATTACTTTGATCTATATTCTTTGCGGCTGGATGATACATTTTAGGAAAGCATTAGCCTTAATAGCGAAATATTTTCAATGTCTGTTCCTTTCTGAAGAGTATAGAAATGCACACATAATCTCACAAATAGAAAATAAAATATTTGACATGGTCACACCATCTCAAAAGCTTCATTTACTACAGGCTCCTTCTGTTCTACAGCAAAGAGTATTTCTGCTTTTATGAACAACTAGGCCTTGCCTTTGACTGTATGAATCCTTTCAAAGGAAAAACATCCAGCTGATCTCACTATTTCACTAATGAAAAATCCCCAAATAACCAAGCTTTGTGTGATCTTTCGCCATGCTCTTTGAAATACTGGTGAAGTGACAAAGTGATAAATAATTTCAGGTCTCTTATTATATGCAGACTAATAAGAATACTGACTGAAATTGCTGTTTATTTTTTGTATAGACTCAGAAATGACTGTTATTTGCAATACATTTATTTCTCGATGTAATTAAAACCAAAAGATCGACACAAATGCTCTAATACTGCTTTTCTGTTTCAACCTTATAAGTTTGAAAGTCCTTTAACAGATCATTTTAATTACCATTGACTTCCCACCTTGAACACACTGCATCTGATACTGCACTGAAAAGCAAAGCTTGTATAGACAGATGTACTCTATGATGCTACTTTGTACGTCAATAAAACTGACAGAATGAAAGGAGATGGAGAACATGTAATCCATTTGTCTTACAGGACCTCTACAGGGAAGACACAGCATCCGTTATTGAATCTTATTCAAATAACAAGGAAGCATTTAATAACTACTGTCATACTCAGCACAGAAGATAAATGTATACTACATCTATCATGGGCAGCTGATTCCATAGCAAATACCTTTGATGAGCGCACAGCTGACCTGTTGAATCCAGGAGTTACAGTGCAGCCTTGTACAGAGATAATAGCTCTGGTCAGCCAGCAGCCCAGCTGCACAAACATAGTGTTAGCCCAAGGTAAGGAGTGCTCCTCAGAGAAGACTACTTCCCATGCAATGTGCACTACTACCCTGGGGCTAATTGCATGTTTGTGAGTGAAGACACATTGTTGACCATCATTAGTCTTGCATTAGGATCTGTTCAGATTAAAACTTCATAGTATTTAGCTGGTGAGTGTCCTTATGCCTTGTGGTGAAGATGGATATAATTGTAATATGTTTACTAGAGGTAACTCATTATTAAATGAATGAGTTGCTGAAATGATGCTTCATTAAATGGAAACAATATTTCCTAACAGATGTTCTGCACTATTCTCGTGCTAAAAGATATTATTATTTTTTTTCTATTCAAAGTTCATTAGCTTCATAGATGTGAAAGGTTACACTCTGCTGCCAAAAGGGGAAAAAAAAAACAACTCTGTCCTCTTATTTTTTAAGTAAGAAACTAAGCAATGTTTTTAAGGCAAGTTCATCTATCTTACCTGTGTGACTCATCTTGATTTGGAAAATTTGGAGAATTCTCCTAGAAAGAACCACTATGGTAGAGGAGGAGGTACTCAACTTTTTCCTAAGATACTTCTGTTATGTCATTAATAAAAAGAGTTATGCACAAAAAAGTTCCAATTTTTATTATTATTTTTTTATTATTATTATTATTTTTTTTTTTCTGACTGAATATTTACCTTAGACACTTCGGTGGGTTTTTTCTAAGAAGCACAAAGCAAGCAGCAAGCACCTGGCTATGGAATGGCCATTTCCAGCCTATGCATCTATCTGCATTGAAACTTTGAAAGGAAAATTGCATGTGGGCAATTGCAAGACAGTAGACACAGGATCACAAGAGGATGATGTTAGAAAGATTATCAGGAAATCATCCAGTTCAACCACCTCCTTAAAGTGGGGTCACCTGCAATATGTTACCCAGCAGTTTGTCCATTCAGGTTTTGAATATCTCCAAGGGTAGTGATTGCTAATTATCTTTGGTGAATCAGTCTAAACTTTGAATCCCCTTCACAATAGAAAAGTGTTTACATACGATTAAGTTTCATTTCTTGTATTTCAGTTTGTGTCTAATTGGGAGGCAGAGGTTTAATTTCCTATTGTGCCAGAATTTTTCTGCAAATATCTTTCTAAGACAAACTCCTTGTGAAATAGGAATAATAGTGCCTACTGCCTTGGACTTCTGTTACAGGATACATCATTAAAGATTTTAAAGCACTCAAGATGCTATGAAAACATAGCTTAAATGAAGAGTTTTAACAAGATAATAAAGAAAGGTATGACATCCTTTGCTTCCAGGAAACTAGGCTTCAAAGAAGATCATAACAAAGGTTCATAACGCCAATATCAAAACAAAACTCACTCTCCAGCAGATGTATAACCTGCTCATTTGGAGTAACAATGTACACAACATTGCCAGAAAATGGAAAAAAAAATCTCAGGCTACTTGCTGTTTCATTTACTAGGAAAAAAAACTTCAAGAGGTGAAGATTTTTCAAATGTACCCTCATGTAAATGGTGGAAATATCATATGAATGACTGTCATATTTCTTATCTTAGTATTAGTATTTAAATTCTATTTGTAAGATCGTTATTTTAAGAAATTAATTTTTTTAGAATCCTGTGTGCAAGGCAACCTTGTACTGTGTGTAAGCATGCAGAGGATACACTAATGCTGCTAACAGAAAGAAATAATCTTGCCTCCTTTGACTCTCTTCCTCCAATATCATTCTATCCTGACTTTGAAATATCTTTGTAATGGCATTGAGGATATCCAAAAAATCACAACAGTTAATGATCCATGACAGGCAAAAGCTGGTGGATCCTACTGTGTGACCATTCCCTGACCTGTGGCCTGAATCAGAATGGCATTAACTCCCTATTAAAGCAAGAAAGTCAGGAGATTCAGTCCTGACAAATTCTTTATTTCTATCTGTTTCTATACACTATCAGCAAAATAAAAGCATGTTGCCAGAGTTGCTTTTCCCTCTTTTGGCCAGCTCACGCTAAATGCCCTGAAATATACAACAAGGGAAAGTAGTCAAGACAAACTAACCTTGATTCGATCAGTGTTACACTGCACCAGTTTAAATTTCTGATTTAAATGAAAAATCTTGGAGTCCGTAAGGATGTTGTGAGGGTAAAGTTTTAGAATAAAATTGAAACTTATGCTTCTGGCTTGTTTTCATGTTGTCTTTCCAGTCATTTCAGACTGTTAGTTGCACATATAAGCACAGGAACCTGGGGGAATTGAAGAAACCAAAACAATGAATGATGAAGGCAACACTAAAAATATAGTTTGCATGTGAAAGATGCCATGATACACACTACAGATTACTATGATCATATGAAAAATTCTATTTGGGGATATACATGTATGAAATAAAATTTTAATTAAATATCACTGCTTCCTCCAAACTGGATTTATATACCTTGAGTAATGAAGCTTCTATGAGTAGATTCAAGGTGAAATGATGCCAGTTTGTCATGGTTCTATGGTTTTTTTTTTGTTGTTGTTTGTTTGTTTGTT
>NW_024884767.1:5878930-5905647 GCF_019232065.1 Centrocercus urophasianus | reverse complement strand
TGTCGCCCCTGTCACGGACATAGATTGATCTGGTCAACTCCGTGACACAGTTTTAATGATGAAATGGTTTGTTGCAAAAAATAACAAAGCTAAAATATGAGGTAACCAATAATTTGACTTTTTCTTTAAATGGTAAAAATGTCATTGTTCTTGCTTGTTTGGTTTGAATTTCACAAGAAAACACATTTCTGCTGAGTTTTATGCCATCTCTGGGAATTATGTCTATCACTGTATTTCCAGGATAGCACCATACTGCCTCCATCACAAACCATAAGCCTCAGCTTCTTATCTTTTACTCAGTCAGCGAGTGTCTTAATCTGAGAAATTCCATCAAAATCAATGGTGAAGTAAAGTATCTCTCAAAGTGGGAAAAAAAAAAAAAACAACAGAATTTGACATTTGCCACATATTATCATTGCTTCTAAGAAGCTAGACAGACAAACAATAATTTTGAAAGATATGGAAGCACCTTAGAGGGTTTTTTTGTAATCTTATTAAAAATCAAATTCGCAACATCAATAGATCCTTCCTGTGCTATGTAATTACATTACAGATATTTAATTGAAACTAAATAGAAATGAAACTTTGCCTAGCATAGACATGTTCTGATGGTAAAAACTCAGCAGGAGGGTGCTAGCTTATTAAAGATGTTCTTCATCTACATAGCACTTCAGGAAATAAATATATGTTTTCTTTCAAAATACTTTTTGTCATTTGAAAATATTCCAGTAAAAAAAAATTGGATTTTTCATTTATAATATTTTAATAAAGAAGGAAGTTGCTTGTCACAGTTGTGATCCACTGAATAAAAAAGATGAAATGAAAGGTTATCACTGGAGATTTTTAGGTGATTAAAACACATACAAAAACACAATTTAGTTGCTACTTAGTGAAGCAACTCTCTTTACTCACACTAACATGAAACACATTATCTGCGGAAATCAGCTCCTCACTTAAGTGGATAACTTGATATATTGCATTGTCTTGAAAGCACTACTGCACATCCCTCTTCCAAAGGGGCCTGTAAGCAGTTCCTGAAAGCAAGAATGCACTGAAAGGGGTATTCACTCTGCACAGAGGAAATTTTCAGTAACAAATATACTGTAGAAATTTCTGGTGAGCAGTGGAAATTTACTCAGAATTTTTTAAGACAAGATCAACCCAGCAAAGAACTGCTATGCGAAGTAGCCCAAGTCAGAAGGAATTCTATTTTTATTTAATTCTTATTCCTTTGATTATCTGTAATTGAAAACAACAACAACAAAAACACACAACAATATAGTTTGATTTAAAGAATTATCTAATATTATTTCCAAATGCTATACAGATGTTTACCAAAATACTTTACTAGCTAAAAAGAAAACTTCTGAAAGCAGCTAAGCACTTCATACAAAACTCTGTTCTCAAGGAAATTGCAACTGTGCTCTCATGCATTACATGCCACTCCAAAAAGACTGATTCCTACAGTGGCAGGAAGGGGTTTAGTAAGGGGCAGAGTTTCAGAGCAAAGTAACACAAAGTTGCTGACATAAGGATCTCTCCTGAGGAGACAACGTATAGACTGCACCATTTATTTGCCAATTAATCTAAGAAGATATAGTGACATTAGTTCCAGAAGGAGATGCTTGCCTGCCCACTTGCCTAGAGGTAAAAGCTACGTTCACAGCAACCAAACAGCAGGACAGAGGGAATAAATGGAGGAAGAAAAGAATTTAAAGATTTTTCCCAACTCTTTTCTTTAGAAAGAAACCTAGATGTTTAGTAGCAATCCTATCTGGTAAAATACAGGTGAGTTTCATTTATCACAAAAAAAAAAAAAAAAAAAAGGCCTTAAAAAAATCAGCTTACCTTCTGGGAATATGGATTAAGGTATTATCTAAAGACAGGTTTGTCCTAAAAAAGAACAGTAACTTTCTGTATGTGTCTTGAAAAAAATAAAAATAAAAATAATTCTACTTCATGCAATACAAATATTGACACATATGAATTGATATTTGCAAGAGCATGCTTGTTTAAAACTTCCTAAGAAGCATTTTGATGACATAAAATATTGTGAGAATTCACCTGGTGTTCCTACGAGACCTCATTTGGAGTACTGAATCCAGGCCCAGGGCTCTCAGCACAATAAAGACATGGAGGGAGCCCAGAGGAGGGCCACGAGAGTGATTGAAGAGCTGGAGCACCTCTACTGCAAAGAAAGGCTGAGTGAGCTGAGCTTGTTTAGATTGGAGAAGACTCCAAGGACACCTCATTGCAGCTTTCCAGGACTTAAATGGAGCCTACAGGAAATGTGGGGAAGGATGCTTTATCAGGGGTAATGCTTTTAAATGAAAAGAAGGGAGACTTAGGTCACATATTATGAGGGAATTCTTTACTCAGAAGGAGGTGAGGCACCTGGCACAGCGGCCCAGGAAGCTGTAGTGCCCCATCCCTGGAGGTGCTCACGACCAGGTTGCATGGGGCCCTGGGTAGCTTGAGATGGTGGGCGCCAGCCCACAGCAGAGGGTGGGAACTAGGTAGGTTTTAATGTCCCTCCCAACCTAAGCCATTCTGTGACTCTATGAAAATGAATCACACAATCTTCACAATATTCAAAGTAGTCCACCTTCTCATATCCCAACTGATATGTTTCTAGGCTTTTGAATCAGTTTAAAATTTGATACCTGAGTACATGTGGCTGATCTCCAATTGCAGCATTAGTTTTTTTCTGCTCACAGCCATTTTTCTTTATAACCAGACCTCAATCTCCTTTACTGCATTTGGTTTCGCTGCTGCAGGACAATGCCATTATTGCAGTATTCCTGTGAACAGCAAGGTAACTTTTTTTAGCTTCAGGAGCAGTGCAGATGGTTTGTCACATTTTGGCTACAGGTTAGTTGACAAGACTCTTTTTGGAAACCCATGGGCTCCTAGCATACACCAGAGATAGCATGGATTTAAGACTAGATGACTGCGGTGTGTCAACTGCAGCCCACAGCTTGGTGTCATCGGCAAACTTGCTGAGGGTGCACTCGACCCCACTATCAATGTAATTGATGTAGATATTATAGAGGATTTGTCTCAGTACTGACTAGTGCGGGACATCACTTGTCACTGAACTCCATCCAAACACTGAACTGTTGACCGCCACTCTCTGAACTCAATCCTGGAGCCAACTCTTTGTTCATTGAATAGTCCGCCCATCAAATCCACATCTTTCCATCCTTCAGAGAAGGATGTGGTGGGTTACCATGTCAAAAGCATTACTAGAGACCAGATAGATGACATGTGATGACAAGCGATTCTTCCCTTGATCAATGATGCGGTAACACTATCACAGAAGGCCACTAGGTTGGTCAAGCAGGATTTGCCCTTGGTGCAGCCATTCTGGTTTTTATCCATGACCTCTCTGTCTTCCATGTGACATAGCATATTTTCCAGGAGGATTTGCTCCATTATCATTCCCAGCAGAGATGAGACAGACAGGTCAGTAATTCTTGGGGTCATTCTTTTCACCCTTCTTAGAAAGAAGTGTTATGTTACCTTTTTTCCAGTCACCAGGGACTTCAGCTGATTGCCACAACTTTTCAGATATCAACGGCATCAGCTAATTTGTTCAGGATTCTGGGATGCATCTCATCTGGACACGCAGACTTATGGATGTTCAGGTTTTTCAGGTGGTCATGAACTTGATCTTCACTTACAGTGGGAGGGATGCTGCTTCCCCAGTGTCTTCCTCCCAGTCTAAACATTTGAGAGATGTGTGACAGTTACCAGAAAAGGCCAAGACAAAAAAGTTTTTAAGTTTCTCAGCCTTCTCCTTGTCTGCTGTTACCTTTTGAAACCCTTCAGGGTCCAATATCCTTTATTTATATTCAGACAAAATTTCTGTTCCAAGTCAAATAAAAGTTTTCTTAAAAGAGATGAATTAGTAGGATGAACTATACCGGAACTACTTGTACTCTGTGAAGTTCACTGTTGGCTGGATAAAATGATTTTTATTAAAAAATATTTTTATTTTTTATTTTTTTAGATATCTATCAGTACCCGTTTTTAACTCAGATATTGAGATTTTGTTGTGGTTTAAGCCAGAAGTTGACTGAGCAGCACACAGTCATTCACTCACTCCCTTCCTTCACAGTGGGATGAGGGAGAGAATCAGGAAGAAAAAAAAAAACACAAAGTAGAACTCATGGGATAAAATTACTTAGTAAGATAGAGAAAAAGAAAACAATGACGGTTGTGTGTACATATACATATACATATACATATACATATACATACATATATATATGCACATATATCTGTGTATATAACAAGTTATGCACAAGCAGTTGCTCACCCCTCCCTGATCAATGCCCAGCTAGCTCCCCAAGCAGTGAAAGAGAGGAAGATGACTCCCATCCACTTCAAAACTCCTGCATAATGTCATATGGTATAGAATATCCCTTTAGGCAGCTTAAGTCCGCTGTTCTAATTCTGTTCCTTTCCAGCATCTTGGGCACTTTGTTGTGAATAGCCTTTGCTTTGTACAGCACTGCTTGGCAGCAACTATAAATATCAGTGTATTATCAACATTTTTGTTCTTGTGGAACCTAAACATAGCATCATACCAGACACTCTGAAGAAAACAATTCCATCTCAGCTGAGACTAAGACAAATTCTTTTCTCCTTACTGATATTTTACATTAGTATTTTTGGTTTGGCGTATTGTCATTATAGACAGGGTTTCCAGCTAAATGAAAAATTATTCATGTTGCCACTTTTGATGTCCATTAGAGTCACTGAAACTTTTTCTTGAAGCAATGGTTAGCATGCACTTTCATTAAAGTGATTCAATTTCTCCTGGCTTCCCAAAGCTGCATCACTTTCAAGTTAGTTTAGTGATTTCTATAAATAAAGGCCAATTATTCTAAGGTAGTAATGGGTTCCTTCCACCTCCACAGCTGGCCCCAGGATCCTATGCACACTGGGATGAACTAATGGTAATAGAAACTGAACCTCTCTATTATACAACACCTATCAGAGTTGCAAGTGGTGCAATGGCAAGTCCTGGAAACCTGGGCAACAGAACAGGTTGAAAGTGCTAGAATCACCACTAGAATGGCAAAAAACCTGAAAAGACAAAGTATTTTAATTTACGTTCTCATATAAGCCCATGAGATTTTGGATAAATAAAGCATAAAACCCAACGCTTCTTCTAAAATCTACCTTAAAAGTTCTTCAGATAATTCTGTAAAACTACTCTAAGCCTTGTTAGTACATGTGCGAAGTCAATGAGATTATAGATGAGCATTTTCTACAAAAAAATTTAAATCTGGCTTTGTATCTGAAGAATCACAGTCATCTTTTGGAATTGTGTCATCTGTTGCAGAGTTTATACTGTATATCACAGTGAAAAAGTGAACATTCAGCAGTTTTTACGTTTTTCCATTCTTTACATATTTTTATGTATATGAAGAGTTATTGCAAAGAAAAACATCTTTGCTTTTATTTCTGCGTGCCTTCCATTAGCAAACAAGTTTCACTACACAAGAGCGTATTTCTATTTTAGATGCATTGCCACGTCTTGCCTTCAAAATTACACAATAACCATGCTAAATAGCTTAGCTTTATTTTTCTAAGAATAGGATAATTTGTAACTGTGACAAACAGTAATCATCTTGCATTTAAGATGAGTCAAACAGACATTCTCCTTCAGCTGAACTTTCTGATGACAACTTTTGAAACTGACAGATTAAAAGTGATTCTTAGCTGTCAGATTTGTATAGCTTACTAAACAAAATATGCATAAAAACTTTACAGATGACTGTCTGTGGGCTTACATGGCAGGTTATCTTCCTATACCCATTGCCAGTTAAATTAATAGTGTCATAATCTATCTTCTGTGTCAGCTGTAAATGACTTCAGCACATCAATAAATGTTTTAAAATGATGTCCCTCCAATATGTAAGACTGTATACTGATTTCACAGCTCACAACTTCCTCATATTTTATTGTAGGGTGGAATTTCAAATATACAAAATATTTAAAATTTTTGGAAAAAGTAATCAGATCGGAAGGCCTTGGCAGTTACCAGGATACTCAAAAACAATTTTCTTTAAGACCGTAACACTTACACTAACAAACTCATGTTGGTTTTCAGCTGTGTGAAGTCCTGATATAACTAACAATTTTTATAGCAGTCTCAGTTTTTTATTTTGCCCCTTAAACTGTTTCTCTGCAATGACAGTCAGTGAAAACATGCTACTTAAAGATAATAAAACAGCTTCCACTGAACAGCACATAACTTCTGTTGGCTTTTTTGTCAACCCGGAAACTGTGGTAGCTCATGTTTCTCCAGCAGTTGACTAATACTCTTTTTACAGCATGCAGCTTTCCAGATGCCATGCCCCAAGCCTATAGAATTGCAAGGGGTTGCTGTGACCAAAGTCAGGACCCCGAACTTCGTCTTGCTGAATGCAATTACAGCTGGCTTCAGCCCATTGATCCATCCAATCTGGATTCCTCTGTAAGGGTTTTTTTACCTTTAAGCAGATTAACACTTCCTCTCAATGTGGTGTCATCTGCAATCTGTTTGAGAGTGCACTCAATCCCCTAATGCAGATAATTAATAAACATATAAAACATAACCTTCCCCTGCTCTGGCCATTGGGGAACACTACTCATGAGTGGCTCCAGCCGGATTCAACTCCACATACCACCACTCTGAGTCTGGACATTTTTTTATCAAGCAAAGTGTACACCTGCCTAAGTCATGAGCTGCAAGGTTCTCCAGAAGAATACTGTGGGAGTCAGTGTTAAGGGCATTATTAAAGTCTAGGAAGACTATGTCCACAGACTTTCCTTCATCTTCTAGGTGGGTCACACTGTCATAGGAGGAGATCAGATTAGTCTAGCATGGCCTGCCTTTCATGAACCCATGCTGGACTGGACCTGATCTCCTTCGGGTGTCCCGCATGTGGTGTGTGATCACATTCAGGATGATCTACTCTGTAATGTTACCTAGTACCACAGTCAGGCTGACAAGTCTATAGTCTCCCAGATCCTCCTTAAAATCCCAGTAGATGAGCATCACATTGGAAAGTCTTCAGTTGTCTGCAATGCCCTCGGTTGAACAGGCCTGCTGATAAGAGGTGGAGAATGACTTAATGAGTACTTCCACCAGCTTCCTTAGTATCCTCAGAGGGCTCTTATCCAGCCAGTCTTGTGATAACTGGGGTAGAGTAGCAGTAACTGTTTCCTGCTGAATTATGGGGGTTTATTCTGCTCCCTTTTCCTGTCTTCCAGCTCTGGGGGCTGAGCACCCTGAGGATAATTGATTTGATTCTTAAAGACAGAGGCAAAGAACACATAGGGTACCTCAGCCTTTTCTTTATTCTCAGTGATAATGTTTGCTGCCACATCCAATAAAGTATGAAGTTTCTCCCTAGCCCTCCTTGTGTTGTTAATGTATTTGTAAAAAGATTTTTTGTTACCTTTTACAACAGTGGCCATATTAAAAATCTCTAGCTGGATTTTTGCCTTTCTGATTTTCTCTCTGCGTAACATTGGAACACCCTTCTACTCTTCCCAAGTTGCCTGTCCCTCCTTCCAAACTTTTCTTCCCTGAGTCAGTGAGGTGACGGAGCACTGGAACAGGCTGCCCAGGGAGGTGGTGGAGTCTCCTTCTCTGGAGATGTTCAAGACCTGCCTGGATGCCGACCTGTGCGACCTGCTGTAGGGAACCTGCTTTGGCAGGGGGTTGGACTCGATGATCTCTGGAGGTCCCTTCCAACCCCTACAATTCTGTGATTCTGTGATCTTCCCCCCAGCTCATCTTGTGGCACACAGGAATGGCCTGTCCCTGTGCATTTGAAATTTTCTCGCTGAGGAGCATCTGGCCTCCCTGGATCCCTTTGCCATTTAGACAAAGGACTGACTCCCAGGTGACTCTCCCAGCCAACGTCCTAAACAATCCAAAGTCTGTCCTCCAGAACACCAAGGAAGCAGTCTTGCTGATCCCCTCCAACACTCCAATTATTATCCTACCACATTTCAGTGATGGTGACTACACAGCCACTGCTACTCTGTGGCTTCTAGCTTGTTTCCCATGCTGTGTGCACTAGTATAGATGCACTTTAGCTGGGCTATTAGTCTCATTTTCTGTAGTAGATCACTACCATGCCAGGGTACACTGTGATCACTGCAGGCACAACAAGCCATTCAGAGACACTGCACCAAAGAAGCATTCTGGGGCACAACACAGCTGTGCAGATCTTCTCCCAGCCATATAGGGAAAGGTGGGCATCAGTCACAACAGTATCAGAGTGGCACCATTTTAAAAAAAAAAAAAAAAAAAAGAGGCCTTTTACAATGGTTGTACAGAATACTCATGGCTAAGCCTAAAGGTCAAAGTCTTTATATTTAGTGATACTCATAAATCTGCAGAACCCTTTTGTCCACATCTTTGCTTTGTTTCTAACTAAGCGTCTTTTACTCAAATTAAATTCAAATTCAAAAACCGCCCTGAAAGGCATGTGAAATCCATTCAGTTCTAACTGCTCAAGCATTGCCTCAAAATGTATTGAGCACTCATTTAATTTCTAGTAATATAGTATAACTAAACTATCAGCAAAACCCTAGCACAAAATAAATTTAGGAAAGTGATTTTCTCTCTCATTTTATGAGTTCATTTGAGACACAAATTTATTACGAACGTCACCATAAAACAAGCTAACTCAACAAAACGACCGCCTCAGGAATCCCAGTGTTCTTGCTGTACCTTAACAAGCTAACAAAATCTTGTGATTAGAAACCAGAATTACATGGAATCTCACACTGAATCTTCATGCAGTTTGTGATCAGTCTGTGTCTTTTCAGTGGCCCAGTGAAGCTTCATCAGCTTCCCTAATCCATCTCCTCATTAATTGGTTCATATCTCTGCCCTGGGAAGTCCAGAATTACTGGGAGCATTTCATGCTCTCTAAAAATATCCAAGATTGGTAGCTCTATAAGGGAAGGTAAAAATGGTCGCATATGCACACATAGAAACAGAGAGATATATTTTTCCCCTACCAACCAATTGCGTTCTCTGTGGACCTGAAATGTAGATCTATGAAATACTATACTATTTTAAAATATACCCCTAAAACAAAAGGTTTGCATATTTTCACGAAAGTCAGTGCAGAGCACCAGATAAATTCCAGAAACAGCTATTTATAATTTCTTAAAGAACTTTTAGCCAGTAATTTGAACAATTAACATTTTTTCACTTGAAAATCAGATTCTGTCTTCCAGGAAAATCTTTTAGACAATCTTTTTTTACAAATCTTGATTGTGCATATGCTTGTTTCTCAAAACCTGCTGTAAGGTTTCTCAGCTGGGGGAAAAAGCAGAAAAGGAGAAAAAAAAAAAAAGAAAGAAAGAAAATGTATTGTAGTGTTCATTTGAAAATCAGAAAATTATGGTTCACATTTCCAAGTCTGGATTTCCTGAGTTTTGAAAACAAATAGAGGCCTAGTGAAGCTTCTCTTTGGACATTCCATTAACATCACAAAAAAATGCTAAAATTGTGCCGTTTCAAGGTAATATATTAAGCATATTTGTTATCCATCTCTGCTCCAAAATAAAAATAGGACCTTTCCCTCTTTCCATCTGGTGAATGGAAAAGTACCACACAGAGTCCTATTGATGCACAGCAGAAAGTCCGTACTGTCTTCTCAATTCATCTCAAACCACAGAAGACAGTACCCAACTTACAGAAGCAGACAAATTACTAACAGTGCTGAATACAAAAGAGTATTATTTTATGTCTATGTATCATAACAGCTTGCCCATCTGTTCTAGTTTCTTCAATTAAGTATGATTAAAGAGAGTATAAAATTTGAACATTTCTCTGTGCGTTTGATTGACAAGTAAGACTGATTTTATAATTGATTCATAATTTGTGATGTGTCTCTAATTTGCATGACCCAAGGTCAGTAGTGAAATAATGCTATCATTGCTTTCAGATTTTGAATACATATGTTTCAGAAAGAAAGGTGCAACATGATTTCTTGCTTGAACAGATAACTAAGCAAAAGAGCTAAGAACTCACATAGGTAGCCACATGTTTGATGCAGTTAGAACTCCTATATTCAGAAAGTTCTGTTAAGCATTCCTACAGAGTAAAGCCCACGAAGAATATTATAAGTTTTTCTAATTGATTTTATTTTTAAGAAGACGAAAGGGATGCCATATTTACTTACCATGTTTTGCAGTGTACAGTTCTTGATACCTATAAGTTTCAGTATATGATGTGCTGGACTGTTCCTTGTGTGTATCAAATGAAGCTATGAATTAATTCTGGTACACACCTGTGTGGGTGCTAATCCAATAAACTTGAACAAAACATTGGTGCCTTTAACTCGGGATTTCATCATTATTACAAATGACAACTTGAGACAGGCAATCACCACTTCTCCACGAGACGGTTCAGCTCTGCCTTACAAAACACAAAACAGAGAGCTGAGACATTCTTATTACGGTATGCAGCACATTCTTTCATTTCCCTATAATTACGCTGGTTTGAAAAGGACACCAGTTAGAAAAGACCTGGATAAAGTTAGGAGTTATTTTTTACTAAAACATATATTTTTTCCTTTAATTTTTTTGATCGGCAAGTGTAAATAAATTCAAGTAATGACTACTTGACCAGTCATTATCAGTCAAGTCTTCTCTCTGCTTCTTGATGGTGCAGCTTGAAGCCAGCTCAATTTTCATGTTCAGATATAACATTCAAGGAAACATCTACACCTTCCATTATAGAATATGAACAGGGTTTATTTTTAAGTATATTTTATGCCTATTCACATTAAAACTATTTAAAAATCTACATAAGAACTTCTAGATGAAGGTCAGTTAATCAGACATCCAATATTTTGCATGACAAAATACAAAACAAGAATCTCAAATAATTTAACACTGCCCTCTGGAGGAGACAATTCTTTCACTAATAGATATTTGGAAGAATTAAATGGATTAGCTTATTAAAATTTAACATTTTCCAAGTTAGATAAGGTAAAAAGTAAAAAAAAAAAAAAAAAAAAAAAAGATTTATGAAACCTAAAATGAATTTATAAAATATTGCACACATTACACCTACAGAAAATTCAATAAACAATAAACATTCTAAAAAATTATGTGCGACCAATATCTTTTATTTGTTCAAGTATAACTGTGGAACTCTGGATATTTTGCTATTCTAGCTAAGAGAAAACTTTAGCTTAAAATCTGAAAAATAGAGCCTTATCTTTGTCTTGAAAATGTAGTTTAATTTCTGTTTCTTGTTTTCCATGATTACTCTGAAATAAAATGCAATATCTGTTTTCTACATGGGAAGAATACAAACATTTCCCATTGAAAATGTTGACTGCTATCAATATAACACCATAAATTACTACATCTAAGGACTTACATGCCATTTGAAGAAAAGAAACTGCTCACTGAAAAAAATTGCTGCATAATTATCTGAAAATTAAATTACTTGCACTCATTTCTACATTTTACTGTTCTTACTTCATGCTTCTGTTCCAAAACCAGAGATCCTAAATTTTCTCCTCTGTCAGCATTTTCCATAACTGAAATGTAATTGTATAAGAAGCAAGGCTTTTTTTTTAAAAAAGGATAACTTTTTTGTTGTTGCTCTACATATACTGCCAGTTGCTCTGATCTGAAAATGGCCTGTGCATTCCTATCACTCTAGCAGTAGAATACAGTGTAAAGGAGGTAGTACAGGGTGTTTTTTAATACTAGTCTTCAGAGTGGAGACCAGTAATGAGTGGAGTTTTTCAGAGATTGATAATGGAGCTATTATTAGTTAACATCTTTGTTAGTCACATAGGCAGTGGGAATGAGTACGCTCTCAGCAAGTTTTGTGGGTGATACCAAGCAGAGTGCTGTGGTTGATATGCAGAAGGGAAGGGATGCCATCCAGAGGGACCTTCGAAGACAAGTGGGCCTCTCTGAACCTCTAACATTTAACAAGGCCAAGTGAAGTGCAAGGTTCTGCACCTGGGACAAGAAAATTTCATGCGTGAATACAGAGTGGGAACTGAGTGGTTTAAGAGCAGCCATTTGCAGAGAACTTGGGGGTTCTGGTGGATGAAAACCTTATGTGTCAACAGCATGTACTTGGAGCCCAGAATGCCAACCATACCCTGGACTGCATCAAAAGAGAGATAGAAACAGCAGGATGAGGAAGATAACTGTCCGTCTCTGCCCTGCTCTTGTGAGTCCCCACACCTGGAGTACTACATCCAGGCCACAGGCCCCCACCACAAGAAACATGTGGGTCAGAGGAGACACTGTGGATGTACCATCACTGGAGATATCAAGGGTCCTCTCAGGGTTGAAAGGACCCTGAGCAACCTGCATTGAGAGGAGGTGTCCCGGCTGGGGAAATGGCCTGACAGGATCCTTGTGGATTTTAACAAGTGGAAGTGCAAAGTCCTGCCCTTGGAGAGGAACTGCTAGGGGCACGATAGCATAGAGGGAGTGCCCAGCTGGAAAGCAGCTCTGCAGCAGTGTTCTCCAAAGCACCCTTGGAGGTTTTTTTTGGCAGCACTGTGGAGACTAATGGGAAGGGCTTCCAGCAGTGCATCATCCTGAAAAGAACGGGGAAAAGGAAATGTACATCCCAAGCCCAGCAACAGGTAAGACAGAGAAACAGGTGACAACTGACAATGGAGAAGGCCAAAATGTAACATTAAAGTTGAAATCCCCAAAGTTTAGGAAGAACTTGTTAAAAATACAAGACCGCAGTACTCGATTCTCCAAACAAATCTTTTTAAGTGTCAGCCCGGTAAGGGACACAGAGACGGTTCAAATGCAAGGGAAAGTAACCACAGCCTATAATTGCACATGGGTTAAGTGCAACAGGTTATGTTTACAAACATAACTGTGAGAAATTAATAACTGAATAGATTAGCTCAACTGGCAGTTAGAACTAAACCTGGAATATCAGAGCTTAGTATTCCATGCATCTGTGCCAGAGCAAGGGATGCTGCATGTGGCAGAAGGCTTTACTCTCTCAGGATCTCTCATTACCCTCCTCAGGCCAAAGATCGGAGTGAACAATGTTTTCCAGCACAGTTTCAGGAGAAAAGAAGGGAGTGTGCCATCATAGGAGAATAGCATGGCTGTGCAGGGCCTTAATACCTCCCAATGCCAATGCAAAAGCCATTGAGACTTAGCAGTGCATCTTCAGCCACATCAGCCAATCAGCTTTTTGAAAGTCCTAGAGAAGTGCTCCTAGTTGGCATGGGTCCAATTCATGGGACAGCTTTTCTGATGAAAATCTGAACTGCCCACTGCCCTGGCCTTATGTTGTCAAATCAGCAGCAGGTAAAAACATCACATACAAGATAGTTAAAAGTTAAGTCGAACAGGTAAAATGTCTGTCTCTGTAAGTGCCTCACACAGCTAGACGGCCTCTTTCACCTAGATTTATCACCCCTGCTTCAAATTGAATTCACTGAATTCATTCTCTGATGGTACACATGACATTTTATGATTGGCAGCAATAATGTGAAGCATAAGGTAAAAGATTTTCTGTTTCATGTAATAACCCAATGTTTTTTTGTGTTTGTTTTCTTTTTTTCTTTTTTTTTAATGTATTGTAGCAACTCTCCTGTGAAGAAAGGCTGAGTGAACTGGCAGTATTTAGACTTGAGAAGAGAAGACTGAGAGGGGACCTGATCCAGGTCTATAAATATCTGACGTGTGGGGGGCAGAATGGCGATGCCGGACTCTTTTCAGTGGTGAGTGGAGACAGGACAAGGGGAAACGGCCGGAAACTGCAGCACAGGAAGTTCTGCACAAATGTGGCAAGAACTTCTTTACAGTGAGGTGACGGAGCACTGGAACAGGCTGCCCGGGGAGGTGGTGGAGTCTCCTTCTCTGGAGATGTTCAAGACCTGCCTGGATGCCGACCTGTGCGACCTGCTGTAGGGAACCTGCTTTGGCAGGGGGTTGGACTCGATGATCTCTGGAGGTCCCTTCCAACCCCTACAATTCTGTGATTCTGTGATACCATAATGTTTCCTTATTTTCAGAAGAAAAACTGATTAGTAATTGAATACTGGTGAAAATTCGTTGACTGGAATATTTTTGTACCCTAAAATTTGAGATGGTGGTGCAACTGAGAAAGAAAGAATTACTAGTCAATACGATGAACATAAAGTGATTCAAACTTTAAAATTCTCTTTCATTTTTATTTGGAATTGAAAATACTTGAACGTGACAGTATGAACAGTTAGTGGCAAATATACTGGGATTAACTTTTTTGACAACTGAACACTTCATAAATTAAAAAAAAAAACAACACTATATTTCTAACTCATAGAATCATAGAATCCTTAGAGTTAGAAGGGATCTTTAAAGGCCATCTAGTCCAACTCGCCTGCAATGAGCAGGGACATCCATAGCTAAATCAGGTTGCCCAGAGACAAGCCCAGCCCTATCTTTGAAGTCTCCAGGGGCAGAGCATCAACCACATCTCTAGGCAACCTGTGCCAGAGCCTTTTGTGAAAGACTTACTCCTTATATCCAACCTAAATCTACCCTCTTTAAGCTGGAAGCCATTTCCCCCTTTTTTTATCACAACACTGCTAAAATGTCTGTCCCCTTCTTTCCTGTAGCTCTGCCTTTAGATACTGAAAGGCTGCTATCAGGTCTCTGCAGAGCTTTATCTTCTCCAGTCTGAACAGCCCCAGCTCTCTCAGACTATCCTTGTAGGAGAGGTGTGCCATCCCTTGGATCATTTTTGTGGTTCTCCTCTGGATGTGCTCCAACAGGTCCATATCTCTCCTGTACTGAGGTCTCCACATCTAGATGCAGTACTCCAGGTGAGGCCACACCAGAGCAGAGTAGAGGGGCAGGATTCACCTCCTTCACCCTGCTGGTCACGCTTCTTTAGATACAGCCTAGCATACAGTTGGCGTTCTGCGCCAGCTAAAATCCATCTTCCCATCCTCTAGTATCCCCCAGATCTTTTTCAGCAGGGCTACATTCAATCCTTTCATCCCCCAGCTTATATTGGTGGTGGATGTTTCCTCAACCCAGGTGCAAGATCTTACATTCGGATTTGTTGAACTTCACAAGTTCATCTGGACTCACTGCTCTACAAAAAATAACCTTAAATTTACCTATCAAATGGCAAATAAAGGAGGCATCAACTGAAGCATGGCATTACTACTGATGAGGAATTTAAAATATGGATATGTTTGAGACTGTGGCTCTAACTGTTTTCCCACCAAAGGCAAAAAAGAAAAAAAGAAAAAAAGAAAAAAAAGAAAAAAAAGAACCAGATACTCTGCAATATACGGAATAAATACCAGTTTGGTTTTATTTCTTTTTTGCCATAACCTGGGCAGTCTTCACCAACTCTCAAGGGACAAGATGTCTCTCAAGGCTGAATTTCTAACTGAGAAATCTTTAAACTGACTGAAAAGTAGCAAACAAAAGGTGCAACTGAGTATATTGCTAACAAAACATTGTGGGAACTTAATGATTCTCCATCTGCTAAGTGGGCCCAGGCTGACCAGGATTTCAGCATCATAAAAACCCGCTTGCAAAGGTAGGACTTAAATGTCAAAACTTTTTTAAAAGATCTTATGAATATATATGAATGTATCCAACTCAAAATATGTCAATTTTTTAAAAAAATCTGAACTCCAAATGGAAAAAAACAACAGCTGAACCACACACATAAAAATAAACGAAACAAAATGGACAACAAGCTGTATTGCCTATGTGAATGGCAATAAAAGAAAGATTTTTACTTGCATTACCATCCGATGCTGGAATTAAATAAACCTTCAAATTATTGCTGTGCAGATCAGCTGTATTATGCACTTTTTCTCATTATTATTAGGCCAAGACCAGAAATAACAATGTTAAAATAAGAAGATAAATTATTTTCAAACTGGATGAAAAAAACATGAACCTCTGGAAATCTGTCAAGGAAAGATGCAGACTCATAAAAATTCTAGCTTAGTTTTTCCATCAGGAGATCTGACTATAACTCATCATTTCCCATGTTTATTTTATTTGAGTTTGAATTAAGAGATCAATTAAAGCTCTTTCTTCCCTTTCATCTTTTCAATATGAATAGCAGTATTGTCAAAATCTTTTTTCTATGATAACGTAATGACATTGTCATAAAAATAAAAATAAAAACGAAACTGTATAGCTTGTGAAAGAGAGTCAGTCCAGGAATAACACAAAAGGTAAGAGAATTGTGAATGTATTGAGTTGACCTATTGCATTTACAGGTCAAGTTTTCAGAACTAGACTCCAAAACTGCATGCATTTGCTGTTTATGCACATAATCAGGCACTTGTGCATTCAGATCAGGCTGCCAGATACAGGCAGACAGTAGATGGACTGTCAATGTGCAGTTTTTGGGATCACTTTGTAAATATGGACCAAAATAACATGGGGATGGGTCAGGGGAGGGATAAACAGCAGGAAATGGCTGTTTATTCACAAGGCCTTACCATGTCTATTAATAACTGTCCTATAAAATTATTCAGCCTAGCCTTATACCTTCATTATAAACTGTGACAACTATCATCTTTACGCACATGTACAAGATTCAAAAGAAGGAAACTTACCTATTCATCAACCATCAATGATTTTATGTCCAGGTGGAGGCCGGTAGTGAGCAGCGTCCCCCAGGGTCTGTCTTGGGACCGGTGCCCTTCAACATCTTTATCAATGACATCGATGAGGGAATTGAGTGCACCCTCAACAAGTTTGCTGACGACACCAAGCTGAGTGGTGCGGTTGACATGGTGGAAGGAAGGGATGCCGTTCAGAGGGACGCTGAGAGGCTAGAAAGGTGGGCCCGGCTGAACCTAATGAGGTTCAACACAGCAAAGTGCAGAGTTTTGCACTTGGGCTGAGGGATCCCAGGCATCCATACAGACTGGAAGGAGCAGTCCTTGAGACCAGCCCTGTAGAGTAGGACCTGGTGGTCTTGATGGATGAAAAGCTTAACATGAGCCAGCAGTGTGCCCTTGCGGCTTGAAAGGCAAATGGTATCCTGGGCTCCAGCAGAAGAGGGGTGGCCAGCAGGGACAGGGAGGTGATTGTCCCTCTCTACTCTGCTCTTATGAGGGCCCATCGGAAGTACTGTGTCCAGATCTGGAGCCCCCAGCACAAAAAAGACAGAGAGCTGTTGGAGAGGGTCCAGAGGAGAGCCACAAAGATGATCAGGGGACTGGAGCACCTCCCCTGCAAAGACAGGCTGAGGGAGCTGGGCTTGTTCAGCCTAGAGAGAAGGCAGCTGTGGGGTGACTTCAGTGCAGCCTTTCAGTACCTAAGACGAGACTACAAACAGGAGGGATATCAACAGATAACTGCAGGACAAGGAGAAATGGTTTTAAGTTGAGGGAGGGAAGATTTAGGTTGGATGACAGGGGGAAGTTACAGAGAGAGTGGTGAAGCACTGGAACAGGCTGTCCAGACAGGCTGTGGATTCCCCATGCCTGGAGGTGTTCAAGGCCAGGTTGGATGGGGCCCTGGGCAGCCTGGTCTGGTATTAAAGGGGGAGGTTGGTGACCCTGTCTGTGGCAGAGGGTTGGAGATTGATGATCCTTGAGGTCCATTTCAACACTGGTCATTCTGTGATTCTGTGATTCTTTACTCAGAGTGTGTTGTGACACCAGCACAGGATGCCCAGGGAAGCTGTGGTTGTGCCCTCCCTGAAGGCATTCAAAGCTAGCCTGAATGGGATGCTGGGTAGCCCAATCTAGTGGGTAGCAGCCCTGCCCATGGTAGGGGACCAGAACTGGGTAGGCTTTCAGTTCCTTTCCAACTCAAGCCATTCTGTGATTCTTTGATGTAATTCTGAGCAGCATGGTCTAAGCACAACTCCAGTCCCTACTGCTTTCCAACTTCAAGGGTTACAGTAGTGTGAGACATATGGCTTCTCCCAGGACACTGTCATGCTTTTCCTACAGCACCATAAGGCCTGGGACTTTGTTTGATGTTTCAGAATGCTCATCCTTCCCTCTAAGACAAGTCAGGTTGGCTTTTGGGCACTTGGGGATCCAGCCATCAGTCTGCATCAGCAAGCATGGAGTCACACTGCAAACCCCTATAAATAGACAACTGCATTTAGAGCAAATTGAAAGAGAGACAATGGACCAGCCTGATGCTCAATTTCCATGACACTGAGAAAGACAGCCTTGTTGGAAACTAAGTGAAAGCAAGCACTCTTCCTCTCCAGCCCCAAGTTCTTCACTATTCTGATTAGATTTACTTGATCTGTGCTTCCTTTTTTTTTTTTTTTTTTTTTATCTCATATTCATAATGCATTTTTTTCTGTTCTCTCAACTCTTAATAAAAATTAACCCTGTAAGAATAAACTTTTATTTACTGTTGTGCTCTGTTGATGTTCTAATACACAGGTGTTTTGGAGTACAGCATATTCAAATATTTTGCAGAAATCTGATGGTGAGAAAAAAGCTGATACACTCAGAATACATAGCCAAACTCATCAAAACTATTAAGTTTCCACTACACATGTTTCAATCTATTGTTAATCCTAATTTAAAACATATGAAAGGAAATGGCTAGTATCAGAAGGGAAGCAAGGATAGTCCTTGTCACAGCTGGTACCAACAGCTTGAACAGTAATTCTTGTCACTTCAGATCTAGGGAATGGATCCCAGTAAACATAACAAGAGTGTCAACTTCACCACTGTAATCTTTCACTAATAGATCAATATAACATTTTTTTCGCCCCTTCAGTATCTATCTGTCATCGCTCTTCAATCCATATCTCAAACAAGAAGTTGAACTTTCCTTTTAAGAAACTAAATCACTTGTTATTTTCAAGCCATTAAGACTGCAAAGTACTGCTGAAAACTCATATTAAATATACACTTGAAGGTGGACTGCTGACATAAAAGTTCATTCTTAGCAGAAGTACTAACATTTGGATCTTTTTCTCCCACTCTTAAAGAAGAGGTCATTTTTAACACCTGCCCTCCCTGACCGCTGTTTCATGCACTTGCTGCACAGGTATCATCACATGATGTATTATCATACATGACCAGTGAGAGTTTTAAGCATTATATTTTGGACTTTTGTCCATAGATGTGTGGCAAGAAGTTAGTAGGATGCAGTGTAGGCAGCTATTACTGCCTCACACTAGAGAGGAATGGAAGGAAGAAGTGGCAAGAGAAGCTGCACTGAGTCAAAATATCTTACATTCTTTCAGAGAAGTGTCTTCATTTTATTTACCAGTTGCATCTAGAAAGTTGTATCATGAAGTGAGGATCTAGAGAAGGGATTTGTATTAACATGTGCTTCATTTATTCCTCAACTAACCTATCTTCTAACTGGTATGAAAGCCTAGCAAAGCCAGACACAATTTGCAATAAGATAGCTGGGAGTGTTTTCTCAAACTGAATTAGTGACGGCAGTCTGAGAGAGATATAGGTAATGGAAACATTTCATGAGTGTACATGTGACAAAAAAAACCTGTGCTCCAAGCCAAACTTGCTTTTCATTGCTCTTTTGTCACATCAGATGTTTTCATACAAAAACATAGACTGTCCATGTATTCACCACATCTGGTGTCCCAGTTTGGGTTTTTAGTGAAAACATACAAGAATGTGACAAACTTTGATTGATTAGCTAAAGTGAGTGACAGCTTCCCTCTAAGCGCCTGAACCTGAAAGAATGCACCAGCATAGAAGAAGCTGAAACGTAGGTGTCAGCCGAGCGTAGCAGTGCCTCACGCTAATTTTCATCAGGAGATCCAACCTTCACATCCTGTTCACACGGATACTTAAAACTGAGCTCTAGGTTATTCCAGAAAATTGTCAGAGCCTGACTTTTATTAAAGCTCACTTTGCTGACAAAATGCTGACACTTTCAGAGAAAATGCCTGTAATGTTATACAGTGTGAAAATGTTAACCAGTAGGCAGTGAGTAATCTTTAAAAATATATACTGTTTGGAAACTAATGTAATCTTCATAATATCAGTAAAGAATAGCATGTTAAATATGTAGGGATGAAAGCTTATTGAGTAAATTTTAGCTGCAGGGACCTGTATTTAATCAACTTTTTGCAAAGGTTATCTAGTTTAACAAAGCAGACCTGTAATATCTGGGTACAACAGTAATGTCTCAAACATATCCAATTTGTGCATAAAAACATGAAGTATTTTTATAGGTCTGTCCATTCTAAAATAGGCCTGGTTTCATGGAAAAAATATGTACATTTTTCTAAGCAAAAAACAAGGCCAATTTCTTTCTCATATTTTTTCAAGTGTTGCTGGAAGATGTTGGCAGCATGTTCTCCCTTTCTGGCAGGACTGAGGGTGAAGAATGAAGGTTCACTCCTCGAGAGTGTGAAAGAGATGTTCATATTTTCTGTTAAAAATATGAGACCCTTAAAATGAAATTAGAGATGGGCAAAAAAGATTTTCTTCTTAAAAAAAAAAAACAATTTCTTGTTTTCAGCTCACGTAGTGTATCTGCCCTATCCAGTTTGGGAGGGACTGCAGTGATTTTTAGAGGCAAGTACTGGATTATTGACTGCATTGGAAAATGTCTTGCAGTTGGTGCACAGCTGCATGCACGTAACATCAAGCTTTTTTTTTTTTTTTTTTTGGTCAGTCCATGTTTTCTAATGAAAAATTACTTCTACACAACTTGTTGGGTTTGAATTGCTTCTTGTTATTATAGGAAATTGGGAGACTGATGCCTAATTGATTAAATTAATTTACCTGCCATAGTCATTGCACTGATAAATTCAGACAATCTAATTTACTAGGAATGTGCTTAAACTCTATGAAGCCATAGATCAGTAGATGATGACCAGCTCATTCCAGCAATACTTGGAAGGGCAAGAAAGAGATGGACAGAATAGATATTTATTCTCAAAGAAAACCTTCATCTAGCTAGCTGCTGTTCATCTGTGAAGATGAGCGTCATCCAAAAGGCACCAAACAGACGTTATGCAAGCTGGGGTCAAACAAGACATTATGGAACCTACAAAAAAAGCCCAAAACATCTCATAGCCCTTGCACTAGCAATATTCTGACTGTAGATAAATCTCATTTTCACAAACTTTTTTTTTTAAGCAGGAGAAACATGTTCAAATCTAACCTAAATACTTTTAAAATTCATGGAGTGTTTGAAATCCAGACATACATTCATTTCCACACTTTACAGATGTTACAGTCATGCAACAGGCCTGGCTGTTGGATGCTTTCAGTGTTCACATTCTCATTTTGCACTTGAGCCCAAATTTCAGTCTTCTATGCATATACTTTGCTGCCTCTCGAATTTTCCTGCAAATGACATATCCCTAGCAGCTGGCTATGTAATTGCATAAACCAAGCATACACCGACTCATCAGCTGGAAACAACCAGATCCCCTTCTGTTCCTTCTTTACACTAGCTGGTCACAGGCTGACTAAGACTCCAAAGTGATGCAGCCATGAAAAAAGCAAACGTAATCTTAAAATGTATTCCTGTTCGATCTTAGGAAATATTAATGTCACTGCTCCAAATACTAGTGGCTTTCATCTGGAGTACTGTATGCAATTCTAGTCGTGCATTTCAAGCAAGATTAATCCAAAGTGGAACATATGCAGAGAGAAACTACTGAGGTGATCAGAAAAAGAGGGAACCTCTTTTACATGAGGCAGCAATTATGTGGCTTGTTATGCTTAATTAAAAAAAACAAAAGCAAACAAAAGCCATGGAAGGAGGGGAAAGAGTAGGAAAAGGTTTACATGTGTTTCAGAATAAATTAGGGAAGGAAAGGGAAATTATAAGGAAAAATTATTTATCCTGCATATGAATATGGGTGAAATACAAATTGACATAATTGGTTATAGACAAATTCAGGCTGAAAGCAAACTTCCCAGCTATCACAGCAGCATTCTTAGGAACAAACTTAAGATTGTAACAGCAAGAATGCAAGCTTTCAAATAAATGTGACAAAATAATACTTGGAAGGCAAAGTTTTATCAGTCACTTTACAAGTACATTCAGGTGGTGCCTCAGTGAAGGACATGACCAGACCAAAGATATATACCTCTTATTCACGTTTTTCACTCAGGATCCAAGCTTAAAGGTTATCATTTTAACAACAAGGACCATTAGCTGCCAGGTTCTAAATAATCAAGCAAAAAGATCCTATCAGATTTTGTATGCTGTATACAAATAAGAGAGATGACCCTATACAAATATATCTAAGTGAATAGCAATGCTGTTTTTAAATTCTGAGTATATAAAAAGCAGCAAGAACTGACCAGCTAGAAAACAAACAGGCAAAAATGTCCCATTGGTACTGGTTAAGGGAAGAGAAATATCCAAAATAATACATTTCTCGAACAACTGAAATTTGAGAGAAAAAGCATTCACAGAGCTGGTAAACCAAGTTACATCTCAAATTTCTATTTTATCCATTCTTATTCAGTTAACTTCAGTTAAACATTCAGGAAAAATGAGGATTCATCCCACATGGAGAGAGAAGAATGCATACATAATTACTTTCATGTAAGATCAGTGTGTGGTTTGTTTTTTTTTCCATGCAAACAAAAGTTTTGTTTTGTTACCTGTTCTGTTTATCATCTAACAGAAAAATTGTAGATCTGTTACTTTGTGATCATCTCCAAAATTATGGAGTTATTCAAAATTCTTTTTGACAATTTGTAAGCTGTTGTACTTCAGATGTAATGCAGACATAAGATCTCACAGAGTGTCATGCACACTACATGGGCAGAATTACGCAAATTAAAGACAAATCAAAATTTTACTATTAAAGATTTGTATCCTCTTGCACCTTTTAATATATTTCTTTCAGTGCATATTATATTATTACTTTTATTGATCTATCTTCATAGAGTTTGTATCCTATGGTTTTCCAGTTTTGTTCTTTAAGAGTGCATGTACGTATTCATTTAAAACCTGTTAAAGGTTTTTAGTTGTATACAGTCCCTTTAAACTGATTGTCTTTAGTATCATGCTTAGGCTACCAGTGTCATTATCAATGAACTAACAGTTTAAATATTTCATTCATCAACTTATTGCAGTAAAATGTATAGAAATGTGAGGATTTTTGTTTTTGTGAAACAGAGAGGTTATTTCAATAAAGCAACAAGTAGAGATAGAGAAAGTTTTCCTTTTGAAACATAGCAAATTTTGTCCTCTCAGTATCAAAATGTAAAGTAATGCCTGTATGCATATCAGGTATACAACTCTAACTGAATATAAATTCATTCCTACATGAAGTACATTTTCCAAAAGATAGAAAGCACAGACAAAATAGAAAAGTAGTCTTAAATTTTGAAAGAACAAAAGGGAACATGAGTTAATCGTCCATAGCAACACTACTTCATAAGATCCTGCAAAAAACCCAAATCTCTATTATCACAAAATCACAACTGGCCCATATGTGTGTGGGGGGCATCAGATCCCATCACTTAATCTTGAGTCAAAACACGTGAGGATAAATGCTTTCCTATTTTTCCCTAATTCACTGGAGGCTGAAAAAATGAAATGTGCAGTGTAGCTGACTGCATAAAGATTTTATTGCTTTCTCACTCCCAAACAGAGGCTGCTCCAGTGTAAGGACTTGCTCCTGTCAAGTGTAGAGCATCCACCTGTTTGTGGTTTGTGCTGCATGCACACCTTTAGAATATCTTCAGATTTAGGAAAAGGACCCAAAGTATGGCACAATGGTGGGGGAAAGAAAAAAAAAAAAAAAAAACTAGGAAAAAAGAGAAAAGAGAAGGGAAGGGAAGGGAAGGGAGGGGAAGGGAAGGGAAATCAATACACAGAAAATCTGTGACTGTAAATACAAAGAATGCTTACCCTGTGAAGAACAACCTCTTTCTACTTTGCCCTCCTTTTTTCACTCCAATTTCTTGCCACAGTATTTTCTCCTGGACTACAAAGATATTGCATCAAGATTTCATTGAGTTCCTGATGCAGCAGCAGGTGAACTTGAAGACATTGGAAGGAAGGGGGCATTTATCATGCTGCTAAAGAATACAGATAGTGTCCACCACACTCACAGGGCCTCTGAATGGCCACTTATCTTCCCAGCTACAATTGAAACCATGGGTGTTTCTGAGCACTTTGTTAAATGTAGGCACATTTGAACTCCTTTTCTGCTCTGGAGTCACAGCCCCATGAGCCTTCCTATCAGCCAGGAATTACCACTTGGTGACCGGAGCACCAAGACACTCCCTTGCACCCCGATGTTCTCTTTCCTACCAACATCACACATTTTCTGAATTGAAAGCAACTGAGGAATTTTATCCTTAAAATTAATTACCCACATCTCAGTCACCTGGAGTCAAATCAAGACATCTTTGTAAATGTTTGGAAACTAGAGATGATGTCAGGATTTTTCTGGTGGCAGTTTTCTGGAGATGCAAATGCACTGTAAGAAAGCTGTAGTTAATCTATAGAAAATATTTTCTTTGTTTTTTAATCTATGCATTTGTGCTGCATCAGTCCTTCTTCACTTTCTGCAGTGCTGCAGCACAGTCATTCCTCTGCAGAATGACTTACCAGTAATTAAATGCTCTTTTATAACAGCACCGTATGAAATTACTTAACCCATGATTTATACCAGGGCAGTAAAGATAAGGAATGATGGAAGGTTGTGCCCTTAAGGGATTGTGGCCCTTAGCAGGGGAAGAAAATGCAGTCTATGGTGCTGAAGGCAGCGCATCACAGCATGCAAGCCAGTTTTCTGTTGAAAAGACCATTTGACGGTTATATGTGCAAGTATGGGACTATGCAAAATATTTAGTCTGGCATGTACACAGTAACAAATGTCCAGTCCTTCAAGAGGGTAATTGTTTTTCCCATGACTAACTGAAAAGAAAGGGGAAAAGAGAAAAACCTAAAGTCTCTCTCTGCTCAGAAACTGAGTCAGAATCCTTCACTGATTTTCCATTGTTCCTGTCTCAGGCAATCCAAGTGGGGGAAAAAAAAAAAAAAGCAAGAAGAAAAAAAAAGCAGTATCATGCAATTTCAAGCACCTGGCTGATTTGAATGAATCCAGCTAAGAAAATCAAAACATGTACTGCGAAAAGTAGTGGTGACATTTTTGCTGACATCCTGATCTCTCTCTCTAAGCATTTATACCTTGATCACTACTGATAGACTGGATGATTTTCTGTGCTAACTTCAACATTTTCACACAAATGGCAAATTTAAATAGACAATGCATTTTCACTGGAGCTATACAACCACAAAAAGCAAACTGTGAGAGTTGCCAATTTTACTGGAAATAGGCTGCCTTCTGGGAACGAGATACAGTCAAAGAATGAACTTGCTTTTCTGTGAGGTTCAGAATGACCGAAGGCAGTGGGTAGTTTAATGTAACGGACTTGATGCAGCTTTGCTTATTTTCATGTTTTGACAATACTGTGGCAGAATTTTTGCAAAGAGTTTTAAGGCAATTGATTCATTAACCATTATAATGTGCACATTACATAAAATGAAATTATTCCCGAAAAATAGCATGGACAATGTTAAGAAACAGCATGGTTCCTGGAGTGATTAATATTGTATTCCTATGCATCTTAGTAACTTAAACTATTGCCATTATGCATTATACAGCAACTTTATTAGCAGTTAAATAAAAGTTTCTCCAACATTGTCATTAAAATTTGTAACAACCTATGGGTATATACGTGGCTGCTGTTTTTAAAAGAATTATGCAACAGTGCATTCAGAAATAAACCACTTTTTAGCAAATGCAGCACTAGTAACTCTAGCACTGCTCTTTTATGGTTATTTTTATTTAATTTGCAACTTGCAATAAAATGATATAAATGATGTAAATGGTGGGCATATTGCACTGCTTTGTTAGCATAGCACACCTTTTGACATGCAGCTGAGGTTGTTCTCCATTCTTTTTAATTTAAAAAGAAACAAAGAAAAAAAAAAAGATAGAAAGAAAAAAAAAAAGGATAAAGAAAAAAAGAAAGGAAAAAGAAAATAACCAAAATAACTTTTGTTCTGATATCCTGGCTGCCCCAAATGTCAAAAGCCAATGATGTGTAGGGAAAAAAAATAGGAAAGGAAAAAAAAAATAAACCCTCATAACTCCTTGCCTGATAAATGATAGGGAAAGTTTGACAGATCAGAACGATATGAAGCAGCCTAAAACATTTGGCACAATGTGTGTCTGGCATACAGAGACTGCCTGTCAAATGCCTATGACTCCATACAGCAGCTAGGGACCCTATGGAGCAGCAGATGGACCATTAAGGTAGTATTAATGTAGATGCCATCAGTTTTCAGTTCTGACTGGGACATACTCTTTAGAACTATGAGCAGCTGCTGCCATTTATTGTGACAGCTTCCTGCTAACTTTTGCCAACTGGCACAATCTGACTCTTTGTACCTGAGCTATTAAATGTGTGACTTCCACCGTTTTATTCCTCCAGAGAACTCTTTTAATAATCCTCTGAAGAAAGAATGAGGCATTTATCACCAAAGTGAATACACATACCATACAGTTCTATTGTCCTTTCACACTGCTGTAGATTGTAGATCAGGAGTAAATATAAATGAGCTTCCTATGCTATGTCTTATAGAGCCCCTGAAATAGGCACAGCTATTACAGGTCTTAAACTTTATTTAAACATACTGCATTTCAACTGAATTTTTGGATTTTAGATTGCTGGCTCACCTTGAAATCCTTTGCTCTTTAATGAGTA